>NC_064853.1:3528406-3685906 GCF_024139225.1 Suncus etruscus
GACATAAACACAGACACAGACATACAAACATACATGCAGACACATCGACACACATACAGCACACAGACAGACATGCATAGACACATATGGACACACAGACAGACATGCATAGACACATGTACATAGACACACAGACATACACAGTCCTCGTCCACCAAAGAGGGTCCCACCCCCTGGTGCATTCAAGACCAAGGACATCCCTCCCAGTTGATAGGGAAAGAATGGGTCCCAGGCTGATAACTAGAGATGCTTTATTCCATCCCAGCCGTGCTTCTATAGGACAAGAGGCACTGGGATACATGCAGAGTGCAGGGCCAGAGACACAGCAAGAGGATACCCAGGGGGCAGTGAGGCACTAGGGAGAAGATAAACATAAACAGTGGGGCTTGGGAATGCCTCAGGAGTAGCACAGTGGGTCATAAAAGTGGCTTTATCTCTGTGAGGGATGGCCCGGAGTCAAGCCTGTGAGTGGTCTCTGATTGCGGGAACATGGCGCCCCTCTTTGTGCTGTCCTTCCTCATCTCTAGATTTGTCTCCAAGACCTTTGCCTCAGGGAGAATCTCCGGAGCAGTTGTTCTATGGGTCCCCCAGAAAGTTACTCTACGGGGCTCCATCTGCCAGGGGGTTTGGGAACAAGCGACTCGGGGGATCCAACACACATACAGGTAAACATACATGGACAGGCACACACTGACACATAACACACACAGGCATTCAGGTAGATACACACAGATATACAGAGGCATTCATATGCATGAGACACACATGTAGAGAGACATACACATACAAACACACATATACATGTAGACCCAAATGTATATACAGACACAAACACAAGCATAATGCAGATATAAACATGCACACCAATGTACATAGAGACACACAGATACACACAAAGACATATATGTAGACACACAGACACATGCGGACATGCAGAGACTTGCATATAGGCACACGAACGTACAGAGACACACCTAGACATATGAAGACACACACAAAGAGACACATCTCCTTACCCTGTGCAGCCGAGCTGTGCCCTGAGCCCTGGAGGCTGGTCCCAGTTGCAAGGCCCAATGGTGGGTAGGGCTCCGGGACGCCGCAGGAGGGAAGCACAAGGCGGCCTCTGTTAGTGGTTCTGTGGCCATCATCAGTGGCATCAGCTCCATATTCTGACTCATGCTGCAGGCCTGGACCCTGTGGCCACAGCTAGTGTGGTCAGCTCCCCACTCCGAGTGTTCCCTGTGGGGATGTGGGACTCTGTGCTGCCTTTTCTTCCTGGGGCAGGAAGACCTGACCTGTCACTCCCCTGGATGTTTTCAAGCCTTATCCTTGCAGGGGTCTAAGTTTTGGGGTACAAATGGATCTAGGGAAACTATGGGGGTGCACTGTGCTGAGAGCATGGTGAGTGGGAGCACTGTGATGGGGAGCACCAGTGGAGAGCACTGTGATGGGAACATTGTGGGAGAGCATGAACGGACTTGAGAGCAGTAGTGGGATCAGTGCATCGGAGAGTGCTTTGTCAAGAGCACTATAGCGGGACCACTGGCAGGGAGCATTGGGCAGAGATACTCTATTGGGGAGCCCTAGGTGGGAGTAGAGGGGGACTGGCACTCTGCAATGCTCTCCTCTGGGGCACTAGTGCTATGCTCAGAGGATACTCATTGTCAGTGTGAGGGTTGCCTTGACTGTGATGGATGATGGTGTTCTGTCCCCGCCATGGGTCCCCCAACCCGTGTGACTGGCACAGGGCCGGACTGGTCCAGGTGAGGTGGCACCTTCCTGGGGCAGAGAGCAAAGAAGCAGGATGCGGGGATCCTGGCAGGCATGGGCAGAAGGGACCCACGGATCCCACAGACAATGTGACACGTGCAGAGATGCCACTGGAAAAACGAGGGTATGTGAGCCGGGGTCTGCAGCAGCAGGACACAGACCCCGACTCTCCCAGTTCTAGGGAGGAAAACACCCCTGGACACGTGAGTTGTGCCAAGGTGGGAGGTAGCAAGTAGCAGGGGTGACCTTGGGGTCCAACCATGTCCTGACTGCGACCTCTTCCTGGAAGTCAGCGGGGCATTGAAAAGTCTTTCTCAGGACGGGCTCAGTTTTGCTTCTCACTCAGCACATGGGGTGTTTTCTTCTTGGTTGTCTCTTACCGCTGGATTTGTGAGTGGAATGTCTGCATGAAAGTGTGTGTGGAGTTTGCACACTCAGGCATCTGGGGGGCCTTGTTCATGTCCGACTAGACCGCTTTTCACTCCACACCGACTGGCGTGTGCAGGGCATCGTGACCATAGCCTTCTGCTCCATGACTACGACTATGAAATCAGGAGTTTCATAGTCTGGTTGGTTAACCCCGGTTGGCCAAAGACCCCCAGTTTAAGAAGCCTGACAGAGCACTGGTTCTAGCGCTTCTGCCCTCAGGAACTCTGCAAACATCCAGCTGCAGTTAGGTTCGACTTGCAGAAGGCCTGAGTTCAAGACTTGGTAATGCATGCTCCAAACACAAGGCTGGGAGTAATGCTTCAGCACTGATGGTTGTGTCTCCCTCTGCCTGCCCCCCGAAAAACGTTATTGTGCCTTCCAAAAGCCCTTTGTTTGCAGGATAAAAATGTCACATTTACTGAAGGAGAAATGATTCAACTCTGTGTTCGTGCTTTAAAGTTACAGCAGCAATAAGCTCTTGTTGTTGTTGTTGTTGGTGGTGGTGGTGGTGGTGGTGTGTGTGTGTGTGTGTGTGTGTGTGTGTGTGTGTGTGTGTGTGTGATTTTTGGGCGATACCTGGCAGCACTCAGAAATCACTCCTGGCAGGCTTAGGGGACCCTATGGGATGTCAGGAATCCAAGTGGGGTCAGCCACATGCAAGGCAAATGCCCTCCCTGCTGTGCTTTCTCTGGCCCCAATAAATTCATTTTCATGGTAACATGCAAAGGGGAATAAAAGCTCAGTCTTGTTTGACCCAGTCCCCTCATCTGGAGCTGGGGGTGGGGACGGGGGAAACCTGCCTGGATCTTGCTGTTCTGCCACACCAGGTGGACTCACAGGGCTGTGACTGCTCTCGTGACCTTTTCCCATGCCTAAGGATGAGTCCTCTGAGCACTGTTCTCTGGGTCCTGTGCATTTGGGCATTTGTGTTTGTTCCTGGATGCAGCTGAACACCAACCGCTATTATGGTCCTGGGGGAGGGGATTCGTGATGCCACCTCAGGAGGTTCCCAAGTGCGTATGCATTGATATTGGTTTTAAGCCAAGGAGACTCTTGGAGCAGTGCTCTGCCCACAGAGACTCCCCTGGACCCCTGCTTCCTCCACAGCTCCCAGAGATTGCAGCCTGGCTGGGTCCCCTTCCTTCACATATGGGGGCAATTCCCAGGAAGGAGCTGGGTGACCTGAGTCCCCCAGGGCTCTGTCCTCCCTTAGCCCACACACCCCATGGCCCATGTCAAGCCAACCTGCTCCGGCATTGTATTCGCCAAGTCTGGGCTCCAGGGCGGCCAGAGGGAGGAAGCAGAGTGTATGGGCTGCCTGCTGTTGTCACTGTTGGGCCTGGCCACACACACACACACCTTTCCTAGGGGTGCTGCCTGCCTTAGGCTTATCCAGTGCTCCCCAAGTCTTCCCGTGGTCACACAAAAATATATGAAGCCTGGGCCCTGAGCAGTAGCACAAGCAGTAGGCCATTTGCCTTGCAGGTGGCTAACCTAGGACGGCCCACAATTTGATCTCCCGGTGTCCCATATGGTCCCCCAAGCCAGGAGCGATTTTTGAGTGCATAGCCAGGAGTAACCCCTGAGCCTCACCGGGTGTGGCCCCAAACAAAGCAAACACACACACACACACACACACACACACACACACACACACACACACACACACGAGCCAGGGAGCCCATGAGATGTCACAGACCTGCCATCAGGGGGCACTGTCAGGCAGATGTGCTTGTACATATGATCACGTCTGAGTACATGTCTATGGTTGGGCATGCGGCACGGTTCATGGATATGTATGTGTACTTGTGGGCATGTATGTATGAATGTGTTCCTGCATGTGCCTCTACATATATAGGCATGTGTTTGTGCTGACATGTCAATGAGTGCTTGGTGCCCAGGACACTGAGCTCTGGGCATGGCTGCCTTACTTAGAGCCAAGGCACCCGGTTATGTCCACCCACTCTTTTTCTCCTGCAGGAAAATGCCAATAGTAGCATGAAGAGAGCAAAAAACATGCCTAGAACCATTTTAGACATTGTTTCTCCCTCCCAGACCCTTCAGACGTATCTTGGGGGGATGTTCCCAGGATTCCCCGGTCTCACTGTGAGGCTTGTTCGTGTGTGAAACCCAGAACCGGGGCCAAGAGACAGGTCTAGAATGTTCTCTGTGGTTTTACGTGCTTGTCTGGAACCACGTGATCATCGGCCACACAGTCAACAGACCTTGGACTGTTCCTACAACGAAGGACTTGGCGCTATTCCAGCCACCATGCTAACACCATGTGTATGAGTTGACTTGGATAAAGACCAAGATGGTGGAGGGAAAACACAAGTCCAGAAAAGGCCTGTGTGTGGGCTGTGAGCGTTTTCCAGGCTTGAAATGGAAACGGCCTGAAATGGCAATGTGGAACCCAGGGGCGGACTGTGAGGATGGGGTGGGGGGGAGCCGTAGTGCGTGCCAGCCAGGTCCCACATTTTTCCCAGTCATATCTGAGGAAATGTAGCTGAATAGTGAGATGGGCCGAAGGCTAGTCGACTGGTCGACTTTTATGATCTTTCTGAAAAATATTTTTTAATTTACTTTATTTAAAGAGCGTGTATTGCATAGTTGATATCATTGATCATACTAAATTTATTTCTAGGTGCATGGGAGCAAAATTATTAGAAAAGAAAGAAGGGGGTTCGGAGAGATAGCACAGCGGTGTTTGCCTTGCAAGCAGCCGATCCAGGACCAAAGGTGGTTGGTTTGAATCCTAGTGTCCCTTATGGTCCCCCGTGCCTGCCAGGAGCTATTTGTGAGCAGACAGCCAGGAGTAACCCCTGAGCACCGCTGGGTGTGGCCCAAAAACAAAAAACAAAAAAAGAAAGGAAAAGAAAGAAGGAAGGAAAAAAGGAGTACAGCAATAAGACAATATGTGAAGATCGTATCTTGTAATGAAGTCATTAAGTCAGGGTCAGAAGGTTTAGTGAGCTCTTATTATTAGTTGGTCATTCCATGTACTATTTGTCTCTGAACAAAGGTGGCTTCAGACATGTATTGGGGTCATAATTGGTATGTTCCTACGGGGATGACTGTATTCAATAAAAATGGGGTTTCCACGTGTTCTGGGAACTCCAAGGACTATTGCTGATACTGCGGCTTTTGTGGGGCTTGTTTTCTGCTGCCAGGGCTTGGCTTCTGGAAATACGAGAAGGCAGGGGGAGTATGCCCACATGCACTCCAAAAAAGTCTTGGTGATGTGAGCTCTAATAACAGCATACCTGGAGTTTTGGTCAAATTGGTGTCTCTGTAGAGAGCCGTTAAGGAGTGGTGAAGCAGGGTCATAGGTTAAGCAGCAACTCTGGGAAGTGATTGCCACGGACATGGTGGCTTTGGCTCTCCCTCTCCTACTGAGATTGCCAGCTTTCAGCTGCATGACCAGCATACCCATAATTTCTCAAGGTTTGGTTTACATCTCTTTGGAGAACAGAATGAATCTAGGTGCAGACATGGTGACTGTATTTGTGGGCATAGTTTTGGCCCACAAAGTATTTCCAGGAATGGCTTTTATGATCTTATTTTATTCTCAGGTGATCTTGGGGAGCTGGAGATTCCAACTGATCTTCTTTCCTAGGAATACACGGAGGGAAGCAGTGTGGACCCTGGCCTATAGGCTCTGCCTGACCAGCTCGGCCTAGGCTCAGGAGACCCTCAGTTGCCAGGTTACTAGACTGGCTGCCAGGGGCTCCTTGGCTCCCATTGGCCTTTTGGATTCGCTCCGTGCCAGAAGTTTTCCTTGCAATCTAACGGGGTACTTGCTGCATCCCAGGCAAGTACCAGGTGATACGGCTGCAGTGCCAGTTCAGACATGGGTCTTCGAGGATTAGCTTTTCATTTGGAGTGACGGTTTGTTTTTCTGCCTCTACACCCATTTGTTGGCTGTTGTTGGTGGCCATCTCTGTCACCAGCTCCATCACCAGCTCTATCATCAGCTCTGTCGCTTACATCAAGTGTGTTGCTACGGCAACAATGCAGCTGCATGACTGGGTACTGTTACTGCTTTCATGTGCTCTGAGAGTTGGCTTGGGGAAGGGTCTGCAATTTGCAGAGATGGGACCCCTTCTGCCCACCTCAGTTCCCCAGCCTTGGAAGCCCCTCACACCCTGACTGAGTTTCAGGGCAAGCTGTGCAAGTTTGGAACTGGTCCCAGAGCCTGGCCCTGTGCCGCCCTCTCAATCAGCTTTGTAAGGGGATCATTCGCTGCGAGAAAACAAAAGAAGCCTTCTAGGCTTCTGATCACACTGGTGTCTGTCCTCAGGCTTTCTCTAAAGCCGGAATTAATTGAGTCTCCGATGGAAAGCAAGATGGGACAGCGACTCCCAGCGGGGCCTTGCTCCTGTGCAGCTGTTGGTGGAAGAAAAGTGGAAGCAGGAGGCAGGCCATTCCCCGAACACACCTGGGAAGGTGGGCAGGGATGGGAAGGACTTAAAAATAGCAGCCCGAGTGTTGCTGTCGATGATGTTGGCGCTTCTGTGGGAGAAGGGGAGGAGGCGGGCTGCGAAGGCGTCAGCTGCACACCAGAGCCCATGTCAGCTGGAATGGGGGAACATGGCCCACCTGTGGCAACTCTCACCATCGCTAGCCCCTTCCAGCCACTCTTCCCTGCTTGTTGGATGGCTCGTATCCATGGGCACTGTGTCCTGAAGCCTGCGCCACGCACCCTGTAATTTCAGGTCACCTTGGAAAAAGTGTAGCCCAGGGCGGCCTGTGATTGGTGTGAATGTGTAAGGATGGCCAATCCATCTTTATCGTCATCTCTGAGCAGGTTGGTGCAAGTGCCAGTCAGCTCTGCCAACAGACCCACTCACTGGCTGTCAGACCTTGGGCAAGTCATTTGCCCTGTTTGCTCCAGGGTACATGCTGCTGCATGCAATAGGCTTTCCTGGGATGGTTGTGACGGATGTGAGCTGACATGTAAACAGCGCCCGGGTCTCTCCCAGCTGCAGTTGCTATTTGGAAGCAAAAGTTATGACTGTTTGGAGCCAGAGCAATAAGACAGGTGGGGGAGTTTCCTTTGAGTTTCCTCAGACTCCATCCCTGGCATCCCTTAGTGTCCCCAGAGCATGCTGAGAGTGATTTCTGAATGCAAAGCCAGATGTAACCCCTGAGCACTGCTGGGTGTGGCCCCCAAACAAAAAAGTTAGACTGTTCTCTGAGCCAGTGCCCACAGGAAAGACATCCTCCCTGCAGTGGGGTACTCTTCTGTGCCTGTCCACAGTGGTATTGCCATGGTGTGCCTGCTGGTGGAGAGTCACAGTGTACCCCTAAAATAGGATCCTGGACAGCTGTTGAAAAGGATAAAGAGAAGGACTGGAGAGATAGGACATGGATTTAGGCATTTGTCTTTCTTGTAGCAGATCACGGTTCAATTCCTGGTGCCATACAGGCCCACCTGAGCCTGCTGGGAATGATCCCCAAACATAGAGTCAGGAGCAATCCCTGAGTGCCACCAAAGTGTGGCATTTCCTGAAGAGGATAAAGAGACCTACATGTACCAACATGGACAAAGGATCAGGTAGATATTTATTGTTCAGCAAAAAACGTAGGGGTATTTTTTTTTTGGTTCATTTGGGTTTAACAATTGTAAAGCATATCACAGAGTTGAAAGAATTGACCCCAAAGCCACCACACCAGCTCCCACAATTCCAATTTCATTTTGTTTGATCCCTTCTCGCGACTCTGTCATCCATCTGTCTTCAGATTGTGATTCTTTCTAGAGAACTTGCAGATGTCCTTATTCCTCCCCCTTCCCTTATAGTCTTGAGCCCACTCTTTGTCTGTAGCTCCTATGAAGAATGAGCTTACTAAAAATGCAGAGACCGAAGGAAGCCAAGATATCTAGAGTGTGAGGGTTTGGAAGGTGCAGGTCACCCAGGGAGGGGTGACCTCTGCAGGCTGAGTGGCTCCGGACAGGGCTCTGAGCATTGGCCTTCATTTTGCAAGTCCAGTTGGCCCATGGACAGTCCTAGTTTGAGCTGTGTGGGCCACCATACCTCAGGCTCTCCTGTAGACAGCGTGTGCTCAGGGTGCCAGCAAACATGGTACCTTCTGCGCTGTAAAGGCTTTTTCTCTCCATCATCCTAGGAACATTTTCTCTGGGCTCCTTTTCTCTTTTCTCTGCTCCTCACAAGAATCCCTACAAAGGGCTGGTCCCTGGCTTTGCACACTCCAGCTCCAGTTTTTATCCTCAGTCACTCAGCCCTCAGTTATCCCCTGAGCACTGTGGAGAGAGTGGCTAAGCTCCCAGCCCCCAGCCAAATCATGCTCACATACTATATAGGACATAGACAGAACATGTGTTGCTGGGGCTGGAGAGATAGTACAGAGGCACCGGGCTAACCCCACAGCACAGCCAGGAACAAACCTTAAGCACCACTTAAGGACAACCTTAAGTTGTTGGCAGGGCCCCCAACACCTTCCTCCGAACACCCCTGAAATCAAGACCAAACAGTATTAAGTAAAGCTTTTGGTTAAGAGTAAGATATTAGTAGTTTAGTTTTGGGGAACAAGTTACTGGGGGTTTGGGGCTGCTGTGGGGGGGGTAAGAGTCAGCAACCCATAGCCCTGTATGGTTCAAGGGTTCAAGGTCTCTCAAGTTTGGGTTATGTTTTTGGATATCTTGTTGGCACCTGGTTTCATGTCTCTCCTCTTTCTTATTTGTGCCATCAACACTGCCCCTCCACTGTTTGGCTACTACCACCACCATCATCATCAAGTTCTCACCATCAGCACCACTTTCTGTGTGCCACTTCCATTCCCACCACCTCCACCACAGCAGTGGTCCCTTCACTCATCCAACCTGGCACAGAAAAGGTCTGTTTCCAGCTTGCAGACCCCCAAGGCTCAGAGACCCCCCACAGAAGTGGGGCACCCCCATTGAAGAGACTCCTCTTGCCCCAAAGTTAAGTCGGGGGGCCCTTCATCGATCTCTCTGTGTGGGTGCTCAGCGTTAAGGCCAGTCATCGGCAGGGCTGTCCATGAGCTCTGCGGTGCTGGGAGTCACACGCGGGCGTGTGGGGTGATTCCTGTTAAGGGGGGGTTCTGTGCTGTGCAATCCGGGGAAGTTAATTGGCACGTGTCATCCTGGCTGATGGGTCTCGCTTTTGAGTCTGAAACCAAAGTTCTGGAAAGAGAAAGGGGGGGGGGATGAGGCTTGGAGATGGGTTCCAATTAAGTCTCCGAGTGCTGAAACACACTTGACAATGTTCTCTTCGTTTCCGTGAGCTGCGGCCTGTGGGAGGAAAATGGGTACCCTATGGGGGGGTGTGGGGGAGTGAGAGCAGACCTATATGTAATTTACTTTGCTGCAAAGATGTATAGGCGAAGCGTTCCATTTGCTTCTTCCTTTTTTGGGGGGGAAAGCAATCCAGCATCCCTCAGAGCCCGTGTGCAATTGGGGGGTGTCCATTAGAAGCGGCACCATCTTTTTATGGAGAAATTGAGGAACTTGGAGAGCTTTGCAGCACATATTTTTAATACAAGTGCTATCGGAGGCGTAAGAGACCTCAATCTTCTTTAAATAAATCCACGATACAGTTGTGAGGTGCCGGCTTCTCTTTCAGGGACTGTAACTCATACGAACTTGCGCTTGCAAGGGAAATTTTGAGACAAAATGCTAACTATCAAAAAAAAAAAAAGCCTAACGTGTGTGTGTGTGTGTATGTGTGTGTGTGTGTGTGTGTGTGTGTGTGTGTGTGTCTTTTAGCATCCTGGAATAGAGTTGAAAGTTGCAGGAACAACCAACATATTTCAGTTTAACCTAGTGCCGCCGTCTTGTCGCTTGTTGCTAGCATGGTGCTGAGGCCTCAGCGATGTTTTCATGATGGAAATAATTTGTGTATTAGAAGTTGTCTAAACACGGCCCTGGCGTGTGATCGGCTGCAATAAAATCGCCTAGATATGGTTTTAGGTGACGGACGGTAATGGGCCCCATATGGAAATAATTCGCCTCTGCAAATGGTCCTCAGCGTGCTCTGACGGGGTGAGCGTCTCCCCCAGAGCCATCCATTCCCCACTCCCCCTGAGAATTCAAAACTCCGGGCTCCCAAAGGTTTGTTCATCTCAGACCAGCTCTGGGTTTTGTCCTTATTGTCCCTCCGATTCCTTTGCCAGGAGTTTCTTTTGAGGTTGGGAACTTCTACCAGCAGAGCATAGAGAAGGTTCGGGATCCAGGATTTGCTGCACCCCCCAGTCCTCTGGCCTTTCTTGGGGCCTTTTAGGGAGATGGAGTGAGAGGCACCAGTGCCAGAGGCCTGAGTCAGTTCTCTGGTCATTTTGGGGGTAAAGGGACGAGCGGAAGTGGAGATCTCTTTCTGTTGCAGTTCTGCTCATCCAATCAGCCGGTCTCAGCAGGAGACCCCCTACCATTATTCTGGGGGGTGACATCTTGTGGACCCCTGGGCCGGAGAGATAGCATGGAGGCAAGGCATTTGCCTTACATCCAAAAGGATGGTGGTTCAAATCCCAGCATCCCATATGGTACCACGTGCCTGCCAGGGGCGATTTCTGAGCGTAGAGCCAGGAGTGACCCCTGAGTGTTGCCGGGTGTGACCTAAAAAAAAAAACATCTTGTGGACCCCATGTTTATTTACCTTCTTTGTCTGCCTTTGGTGGGAAGACACATCAGGTGTCTTTAATGACCGAGGAGGGGGGCAGCGGTGCCCCTGTGATGGCGTTTGTTTTGCAGCCGACAGGGCTCTTTGTGTGTGAAATACGCACTCATACACGCATACACACACATGCACACGCATGCCGCATAACGGGACTCAGAGCCCGAATCCTTTTCACATTTACCGTTTCAAATGAAATTCCTGTTGAGAGTCTCTTAAGCTGGATTTAGATCTGATTTTGCATCGAACTGTGTCGTTCTGTGGGGCCGAGAAGCTCTGATGAAATTAAGCAAAATGCAAAAACATGCTGAAAAGACAGTTCTGTGCAAACGCGAGGCACTATAACATTCTAGGGTACCCGCGTGGAGAGCTGCAGGATGGCAAATTACCGTGGGCACTTTCCTCCAAACAATCCCATGCGCCCTTGCGAGGCTGGTTGGTGGAAGGAAGAGAAGAGAAGCCTGAGAACCAAGCCTGTCTGCCTCAGTTCCCCCATCCAGAACCAGCCCCCTGGCGGAGCTGCAAGGACCCCAGGTGCGGGGTACCTGTGTGTGTGCGCTGGCTGTGCTTGGCACTGAGATCCAGAGCCTCCTAGAAAGACTCTCGCTCCTCTCCCAGGCATCCAGCAGGCCCTTGCTTTATGCAAAACTCTCCTTGGGTCTGTGCCCTTCTTCCCAGCCTGGCAGGGAGATGACACCAAGGCAGCGGCCGGGGTGGATTGGTGGGATTGGGGCAGGCTCTGCAGCAGCTGGTGGGTGAAACCAGGTGATGCCCAGGTCAGGGCCAGCAGCGTGGTGGGAAATGAGGCCTGGCGGCAGCTTCCCTCCACCCCCGCCTCTCCTCCTCTTCCCAGAGTCTGGAGGGACCTCAAGGCATTTGCTGCTTGCAATGAAGCCGCTTCCTCCCCATCCGGGCTTGTGCTGGCCAATTCTCGCCCACCAGAGGTCACTGCAACCAGGTAGAAAGCAGGTGCTCGGGAGTCTCATGGTGGTGGCAGCTGGTTCAGAATATGCAGAACAAAAGAAACGAGACCAGGGGCCGGAGAGATAGCATGGAAGTAAGACGTTTGCCTTTCATGCAGAAGGACGGTGGTTCGAATCCCAGAATCCCATATGGTCCCCTGAGTCTGCCAGGAGCGATTTCTGAGCATAGAGCTAGGAGTAACCCCTGAGTGCTGCTGGGTGTGACCCCCCAAAAAACAAAACAAAACAAAACAAAAAAAAAGAAACGAGACCAGATTATCCCCCCACTCATTTCCAGACAGGTCGTGTCCCACAGTGTGCCCCGGGCCCCAGACCTGCCTTCCCCACTCCCTGGAAGATCTGCATAGTGGTGAAGGCTGGCAGGCAACATGGGTGCCCTCCCATGTGGCCTCAACACTTGAGGGTTCCACTTCATGTCCCAGCCAAGTTGCTCCCTCAGCCCCTCACAGTGTGTGTGTTGGCCACAGTTGGGTTAAACCACACTCAGGAGGTCTGAATGTACATGAGTGTCTGTAGTGGGAACACAGTTTTGTACATGAACACATGGCATGTGTATTTGTGTGAGAGCACATGTGTTGTAGTTATGTGCATATATGGAGCGATGTGTATAGGGGTGCGTGTGTTTGCATAGGGGTGTACAGGAGTGGGTTCTCCTATACCTTGGCAGTGTAGATGTTTTCATTCACATGTGTATGTGTGTTTGTACCATAAACATGTGTGAGCACATGCTTGTGTGTACACACAGGTTACAGTATGAGTGCGTGTTTGTGTATGTCCGAGCATGTGCGTGTGTATGCGCTGTGGGAAAATGCAGGGGGACCATAGCATGAGTAGAGAGGCCATCCCGGGGGAGAAAAGGGAATTTTGGTTGCTACAAAAAGGCCCCCAATTCTCCAGGGTGTGAAGCTCCCTGTTTCCATGAGGATATCATGTTGGGGACGTTGATACCTCTCCAGACCAGCACTGAGCTGGGAAGCCCCTTCTCTGCAGTATGAGATTGGGGAGCAGATGCTGTTCACGGGGCAGGGCTGATTCCCAGGGGAGCACTCACAGGGCAGGTGTGACTACTCATGGGCAAGGCTGATCTCAGTGTATCACTCACTTATGGGGCAGGACTGATCCCTACGGGGGCACTCATGGGGAAGGGTTGATCCTCAGAGGAGCACTCACAGGACAGGTCTGAGAGCACTGATGGGGCAGGACTGACCCAAGGGGAGCACTGAAGGAGCAGGACTGATTCTCAGGGGAGCACTCACAGGGCAGGGCAGATCTGCAGGGAGCACTCATGGGTGGTGCTGAACCCTGGGCATGTCACAGATGGGCCCCTGCCTATGCACCTTACAGTCCTCCCAGAACCTGCACACAACACACATCACAATCCCCACACCCCCTACATACTAGATACTCCCTACATCATCAGACACACTCACTCTCACTCCCCCACACCCCAACATCAGTACACCCCACATACTGTACAGCATCCTCCATACCCCACACATACCCCACAGACACCTCACACCCTATACTGCTCATCACACTCAGCCGGGTGGAAGTCCTGCTCTGGCACTGCCAGGATGTGCCCCTGGGTCTCCCCAGATCTACCTCATTGTGGAGGCTGAGTTAGCCTCAAGAGACCTCAGGAGCATTGGGGCCTCCTGGGCTAGAGAGGCAGTGGCAGAGGGACAAGTGCAGATGGGGAGACAGAGACGGGCCCCCAGGGTGCCCCCAGTCCCGAGGGCGGACTTTGCAGCTGCAGCAGTGGAGGTGGGAAGTCGGGGTGCTTTTGCTTGCTGTGGGGGCTGCCTCTGGGCTCTGCCTCTAGGAAGGATATTCTCTGCACCCTCCTGTCCTCACACCTCTGCACACACTCCTGTCCCCCTTTTCCTCACCCCACTGCTTTTCCCTTCTCTTCCTCTACAACAACTGCATTTGGACATTGGAACCAGATATGAACCCACAAGTTTCTCTGCCCAGTTTCAGAGGGCTGGGGAGTCTCTCTCCATACCTCAGGGAATTGCAACTCAGGACTGTTTGTGCCCAAAAGCTGGGGTGTCAGCACCCTCCCTGCTGCCCCACAGAGAGTCCCTCAGAGGTGTGTCTACTTACCTTGCTAATCCCCATAAAGCCCCAGGAACTCAGCTGTGATCTAGCTCCATGTTTGAGGCAGGAACAAAAATCGAGGTCTTGAAAACTTCAGTTGCCTGAGGGTATCAAGGGCAATGCCCTAACCACAAAGCTGGCACCTACACTGGTATGTTGCCATCTCTCTTGGCATTGGGTCACCCAGGCTATCTGGCCCCTCTGCCTGCTCTGACCTCAGCAGAGATAGCTGGTGGCTGGGCACTGTTCTCTGAAGTGCCCTGTACTTCCCATCAGCCACTAGTAATGAGCTCTGGGTCAGGCTCGATCCCTGAGTTTTTATGAGGGGGGATTTGGGCTCCCTCAATGTGCTCAGGGTTTGTCCTGGCTCTGCACTCAGGAATTACTCCTGGCAGGCTCAGAGAACCCTACAAGATGCGGGGATTGAATCTGGGTCAGCTGTGTATAAGGCAAACACCCTCCCTGCTGTGCGATCACTTCGACCACAAACCCTGAGCCTTTTGCTCTACATTTGAAAGATTCTTTTGGGTCTGGTTAAAACCACCCCATGCAGTGCGGGGACAAGGTTAGGTTGAACCCAGACAAGGTTCGAATTCTGGTTCTCCCAAGCATAGCTGGGTGTAGTCCTGGAGGCTTCTAGCGCTATTACAGTGGCCTGATACTTTGGGCCTGAGTAGCACTGCCTCCTGGCACCCTGGCATGGAACTGTCAACCCAGTTGGCTGAGAATTTCTAATGGTTGCCCTGGAACTTTCTTTCCTTTTTTTTTTTTTGTTTTTTTTTGGACCACACCCAGTGACACTCAAGGTTTACTCCTGGCTAGGGGGACCATATGGGATGCCCAGAATCGAACCCAGGTCCGTTCTGGATCAGCCTCGTGCAAGGCAGACGTCCTACCTCTGTACTATAGCTCGGGCCCCCTTCCCTGAAACTTCCTGAGCACTGTTTGGGAACCTCCCCAACCAAGAAGGAAGAACCACCTACTTAATGTTCACACCAGGCTAGCAAGACTCCCCCTACCTTCTTCCCCTGACCCTCTCCAGTTTTTCTCTCTTATCCCAGTCCCAGACACTTAGCGCTCTGCTGACCACTACCTGGCCCAGCCTGGCCCAGATGTCACTGTTGGGTGAACAGGAAGGGAGCTGGCAGGTAGTGACTAAATCCTGTCAAGATTAAAAAAGAAAAAGTAACCTGGGCTCCACCCAGATCCACCCAGTCCGTCCCCATAGTCCCTGTGCCCAGGCAAGTTCACCCCAACACGTCACAGGTGCAGCAGCTCGCACCCCACTGTGGGGCTTCAGTGCTGCCAGCCCCACTATCTGACATGGAGCTCTGGGGAATAGGGTCTTAAAAGGCAAACCTAGAGGACAGGAACAACAGATACAGCCATGAGCTTGAAGATTTACAGTCTCCTGGGGGACATGGTTGTGGGGGATAAGCCTAAACCTCACAGCACCTCACAAGAATGAAGGGAAGAAGGATGAGGAAGCAGAGCAGAAAAAAAGGACCTGGCAGCTGGGGTCCATGTGGAGAGGCAGGAAGCTTCATCCATCAGTTCTGGGGTGCCTGTGCCCCTGGCACCCCTACCCCACCAAGGCCAAGTAAGAGGCTTGTCCAGAATCAGCCTTTCCTGTCGCACTAGAGTCCTCCTTGGAGAAATGGGGGACAGTCCAATGTTCCCATGGGGCCTTTACACACCTCTCAAGTCTAATCAGTGCTGTGGGGGAATGGGTTGCTCAGCACGGGGTCTGAGAAGCCAAGTCAGACAGGCAGCACCCAGAAAACCGCGGTGGGTCCCCAAACTGTACCCCAGAAGAAATGCTGCAGCACGGGCCCTCACAGACCAGCTGGAGCTGCTCACACCCGCTCCCCAGAACTGCAGAGGAAAGAGGAAAGCATCGTCTCTGCTTGAGCCTTAGGAGTAGGGCCAGACACAGAGGGCCAGTAGGGAACAGTGACAGGCAGCAGGGACCTGTGGACCCCTCCAAACATTGCTGGTGGCTTCTCCCCAGGGGAGACACCGAGGAACAGACACAGATGAATGTCTTATGCAGCCACATGAGTCGCTCCTGGGGAGTGCCCACGCGTGCCCAGGCCTTCCTTTCAATTTTTAAGCTACTTGGTGGATGCTTCTCATGGGGGACGGGAGAGAGGTGGATGCCTTTGTTGCTTGGCCAGCAGGGGTGACCCCAATGGGATAAGCAACCCGGGACTACAGGGAACACAGCCTGACTCTTAGGATGTGGACCTGTCTGGGCACCCCAGGGTAGCTGGTGGTACCCTAGGAAGGTACCAAAGACCTTTGCACAGCCTTGGTGCCTTGAGTGGCGCCAAGGGCTGCTCCTGGAGTTGGTGCTACGGTGCAACTCCTGTTTGTAGCTACCATGAACAGTGCCCAGGACTGTGACAGTGCCGTGGACAGCTCCTGTTTGCTGCTGCTGTGATGGTTTCCTGTCCTTGTACCATGCCTTTAGATACCACGGACAGCACCCAGGGCATGTCTCAGCACCACGGACAGCGACTGTTTGCTGGCTCCCTGGCTGGGTACCGTGGACAGTTCCTGCGGGTACCACAGACAGTGCCGGGGACCAGGGATGTCTCCTGGGCTGTGGCTGGCCTAGAAACCAGTGTCTGGCAGGGGCGTCCCCTGGGGAATTCTCAGATCTGTGGCTGGACGCCCACACTTCCCATTGCCCAGGATCATACACACAGCCAGGAAAATCTGGGAGCTTACAAATGCGTGCCCCCATTTTTTTTCTTTTTTGCCCTTGTGGTCTTAACCGAATTTGGCTGCTGTCTTATTAAATAAGGTAAATTAGGCCTCAATTATTTGCTTGCACACCAGGCAGGGGGAAAATGAAATTTTCAATTTGAAAGTAATACTGGCATTAATATGCAGACGCTGGCCTGAAATTGGGCTAAGGGTGCGTGTTTCTTCTGCTGGAGAGTTGGAGGTGAGAAGTTCGCGGGCAGCTGCAGTGGGCCCAGGCCCTTTCAGAGGAGTTGGGCAGGGGCTGGCCAGGTGGCAGCGGGGGGTCCCGGAGACATTAATCTCCCCTCTCCTGCCTCCTGCCCTGAGCGTTGAGTCTCCGCCAGTTGCCTGATTAACACCGCCTCCCAGTATCGGAAAATCTAAATCAAGCATAGTCAAGTCTTCGGAATTTACATTTTTTAATGGAAAGGGAGAAGGGGTCTTGAGTGCTTGTGAGTTAAGAGCCAGATTTTATCTGCAGCCCATCCAGGCAGGGCGCTTACCACACCTTCAGAGGGACAGCGTTGGAAGCCACTTATGCTGCCTGTGGGGGGTTCCTGACCCCTATGATGGGCATGTTCCTTTCCTACCTAGCATGAAAGAACACTCTAGAACCCCTTTTCCTTAAGAGCCTGGTGGGGATGAGACATTGGCTGGTGGCTCTTGGAGCTGTGGCTGTCATGATGGGCATGTCATAGCTGTTGTGATGGAACTGTCATGGTGGCCAGAGCAGGGGCTGCCTGATGCAAGGACATTTAGGAGTGCAGGAGAGAACACAGAGGAGGTGGAGTGGGGAGATCCAGATGACTTGGGAAAGAAGATGCCCACCGAGGAGGTGGCCAAAGTGGGAGTCATCTAAAAAGGACATAGGTACTTGCCTTGCACACAGCTGACCTGGATTCAGTCCTCAGCTCCCCACATGATCCCCCAAGCATCACCAGGCGCCATCACTGAGTACCAAAGGGGAAGCCCACAAACCCAAAGAAGAAAGAAAAAGAATGAGCTCAGTTCAGTTTTCAGGAGCTGGTGGGGTGCAGGATGAGCGCTTCTGGAAGGAGGGTCTCTTTGCTGAGGATTTTGGGGCATGGGTGGGCCCTGAGATTCACCACCCTGTGGGCTCTGCAACACATCCACAGACGGTCCCAGGCACCCCCACCAGGCTGGCGCCCCCTTGCCAGGATCACCTCTCTGCTGGAACTTACTAGATAGCCCATAGAGCTGACCCCATCTCCTGCCCAGTTGCGGGGTGTCCTGGCAGCTGGGACCTGGAATGCAGGCCACAGGGCGGCTGTGGAACTGGTTGTGGAGACGCAGCCTCTCCCTGTTCACCTTCAGATTTGTTCATGGGATTCCGGGGTTTTAGGCTGCCCCCTGTCTGTGTCTCAGATCTCCTGCAGCTTTAGAATTAATTTTTTTTCGTTTCTTTTTTGTTTTTGATTTTTGGGTCATACCCAGCAGTGCTCTTAGGAGTTATTTCTGGCTCTGCACTCAGCACTCTCCTAGCAGGCTCGGGGGACCACAAGGGGTGCCGGGGATCAAACTCAGGTTCGTTCTACGTTGACTGGGTGCAAGGCAAAGGCCTTACCACTGTGCTATCAACTCCGGCCCTAGGAATTAATCTTAAATTAAAGTTACAGGCACAGCGAATCTCCGGGCATTCTGACTCAGGAAGGCATTGCAAGGAACGATGCAGGGTCAGGAGACTGGTGGGTCACAGGGTGCCACCCCCAGCTGGCCCTGAGCACAGGCTAGGGGTCATACAGCAACTGGTTCCAGGGACCTGTGGGGACCACCCAGAGGAGGAACCTCTCTGGTGGCAGGGGTTGAACTTTATTTTTTTATTTTGTTTTTGGGTCAACCAGCAAGGCTCAGGGGTTACTCCTGGCTATATGCTCAGAAATCACTCCTGGCAGGGTCAGGGGACCATATGGGATGCCGGGATTCAAACCACCGACCTTCTGCATGCAAGGCAAACACATTACCTCCATGCTATCTCTCCGGCCCCAAGGATTGAACGTTTTGCAGAAAAAAAATTTTCTGTGGGCCACAGCCTTGAGTTGGGGATCCAGGGTGGGTGAAATGCATGCTTGGAAGCTCCCTGTTTCTGGGGGGGGCCTAGTGCTTTTGAGGGGGCCTCAGTGTCTCAGGGGCAAGGCCTCAGGGCGGGGTCAGGGCCAGCCTTTCTCTAGTTTCACATGGTTGCCTTGAAGTAAACACACAGAACCCATAGAGTCAGACCTGCTGGACTCCAGGGATCTTAACTTTGTGTGAGCACCTTTGCCAAGCCCCTGCCTCATCCTGGCTGAGGGGCTCAGTGTCTATGGCAGGGGGGACCCCACTAAGCCTTCTGAGCAGTCACTGTCAGGGGCAGTGCTGGAGGTGGAAGAAATTCTGTCTCTGCTGCAGTGCCTCTTGGATAGTTGGCACGAAGGGTCAGCTTCAGCTCCCAGAGGGCTTCACCCCAAAGCTCAGGCCGCACCCCTCCCCTCCCCTCCCCCTGACTCAGGCGAGGTCCTCTGCGAGCAGGCAGAGCTGAGTCAGGACAAGCACTCATTACTGATTCTTGGGGACTGCGATGAGAAAAAGTCAGGAGTGCTAGTCTCTGAGAAGCGCCTGACTCGGTTGCCCATCCATCAGACTAATGGCTTTCAAGGAGATCCCCACACTGGGTACATTGTGGGGGCTCGGAAAATGGATAGTCACCTGCTTTCCACACTTTGGGTCATTGGTAGAAATCAAGGCAGCCTTCAGGGCTTGAGGGCTGATGCTGAAGTCTTGGCTGAGCTGATAGGAATGTGTGAGAGCCAGTGAGAGTTGGTGAGAACGGGTGAGAACAGATCTGTCCCCAGTTGTGCAGAGTCAAGTCCTTATGAATCTTGATGCTCCACACATCTGGGACTGATACTGGTGGACTCTGGCTGCACCCACAGTGTGGACACAAGGGATAGTTTTTCACTCACTGGTCATTTCTCACAAAATATGTCACAGGGCTTTGTGTTCCAAGGAGACCCAGTGTCCTAAATGATGAATGTTTCTGATCTGTATGGGGGTGTGTGTATTCTCTGTTCTATTCCTAGTCAGGCCTCCAGCTCAATCCCAGAATTACCACACCTGTCTGTCCATCACCCACCATCCATCCACCCATCCACTCACTCATTCTCCACATCTGCTTACCCACCATACATACTCCTGTCCATCGGACTATCCACTTATCCACCTGCTGGTCCAACCATCCACCCACCACCCATACATCTATCCTCCATTCACCCACTCACCCACCCACCCATTCATCTATTCTTCCATAAATCAACCTATCTACCCACCACCCTCCCACCCATCCATCTATCCATCCATTTATCCATCCATGCACTCATTTATTCATCCACTCATTCATCCACCCACCCATTCATCCATCTATCCACTCACCCACCATCCATCCATCCATTCACCCACCTGCCCACCATCTATCAATCCATTTGTTCATCCATCTGTCTGTTTGTCCATCCTCCCCTCTACTTATTTCTCCATAATGACCATCAATCACCAATCTACCCTTTCACTTATTTACTCACACATTTCTTCTGCATTTGAATGTCCAGCCAGTTGCTGTTATTACTTGCAACAGGCATAACAAAGACCCAAAGACGTGGTTTCCCCTCGTATGCATGTACCTGTTTTACTGGGTTAACACAAAACATCTTTCCCAAGTGCTACTTTGTCCTAGCAGGGGGACCTCCTGAGTACTTCTCCCAAAGCACTGCCCTCTCCCTTCTTGCTAGCAGGCTTTTCAGGTGAGGCCTTTGTTCAGCCCAGTCCTGGGAAACTCCAGATCAGTCAAACCTGGAGCTCAGTTATTGCTGAGGGTGATTCCGGTGCTTGGGAAATATCCCAACTTGAAAAAGAGGGCTGAGAGTTTTCTTTAGGGCTGGTAAAGGTGGCAGTTGAAAGGGAGGTTGTGAGTTCCCTCTAGGGAGTGGTGGTGGAGTCATGGGTCTGGAAATAGCTCTGACCAAGAAAGGCCCCAAGTTCTCTGCAGTATCACTCGTGTTGACTAATGTTGACCCAACTTTGGGGCTCCTTGGGTCTTGGGTGGGGAGACGATCTGTTTTCCTTCTTGTCTAGCGGCTAGAGCTCATGGTCAAAGACAGCATTAAACTTCCATTGTGCCCCCACCCTATTCCAATCTACCTCCTGCTCCAGTGACCCAAGTCCTGGTGTCTTCATTGTGGTTCTATCATTCCACGTTCGTGTCCTTGTGCCATGTGGCTGAACTCCTCTGACACCGTTGGTTTTCTTCTCACTTGTTTCACTTTGACTAAGCTCCTTATTTTCTTCCAATGTGTTGTGAAGGACAGAATGCCACTCACCTGTCTGTGTATGAGTTGCATACATCCAACTCTGTGCCCATGTCCTCTGCCTAGAAGTCCCTGGGCAAACTTGTTTGCATGTGCCACCTGGCATGGACATGCTGTGAGGGAGGGACTCCCGGATGGATGTTCCCACCTCTGCCAACAGATGAGGCCTGAGCCAGCCCATGGCAGTCAGGCTCTTAGTGTCTGGAGGTGCCACCGAAGTTCCCAGATGGCCATGATTCCCGACTGTTCACAATTGCAAGTGGCCACTTGGGACCAGATGCTTTGCTCTCCTCGGTGTGAAGCTGTGTCTCAGCTTGTTTGCACCCCAGTTTTGGGCTCATGTATGTTATTTGCAGAGGGAGGTCAGTGCTCAGGGGTTCCAGGACCACACTCGATGATTCCTGGGAACATGGCTGAATGGGGCTCGAACTTGGGGCCTGCCAGCTGCATGCACCTGCATCTGACCCCTGAACTGCCTCCCGGGCCTGCTGATGTCTTTATTTCTCACTCATGAGTTGCTCACAGACACAGTGGCCCTTTTCATGTCCATTCATGCCCGTTGCTGCACGGCATCCTGTCCCGCATACGCTCGTAATGCTGGAAGGTGCTCAAAGATCACTGTCAGAGGCAGAGTTAAATCTAGAGACTACCACAGGCTTTTGTAGTGTCACAGTGAGCAGGCTAGGGGCACTGGAGAGTCTTGGGCCCTGTGTCAGTCTTAAGGAAAGCCCCATCCCGGCACCCAAGGCCTGTTTTCATGGATCCCACTTGCATGGTAGACAGGTAAAGAAAGGGCACTTTATTGGGATTCAGGCAAGCTGGTGTAATCAGATGCTGGCTTCGTTTATTCCAGCTCTGAGTAGGTACCAGGATCTGTCTGTCTGGGAACACCCCCAGTGCTGTAGGGCTAAGAGACTCTTTTCTTTCATTGCACACAGGCTGGTCCCTTGTCTCCTTTGCACACATTGGCACCCCTGGGAACTTGCTGGAAGGCAGAGGGAAGGGTTCTGGCTGCTATGGAAGCAGGGTCAGGGGCAGGCTGTGTCCTGCACTCACTTCACCTTCCCCTTCCCATCCCAGCACTCATTTCTGGGGTGTCCTGGCATGGGCCACTCTATATGGACAGGCGTGTATGTGATCCATCCCCTGAACCCTGCAGGCACCCTTGGAGGACACTGGAGAAGGGTCAGGGTGTGTGTCCGGCGTCTTGGGGCTCTGCTCTGGCTTTGGCAAGTGATTCAGCCTTTCAACTGAGCAGTGGCCTCTCCTGTCACCCCATGTCCAGCCCAACCAGGAACTGCAGCCAATTGCAGATCAGACCAGGGGTGCCGGGCCAGTGTCAGATCAAGCGCCTGGCCATCAGATCTGAGTCTCCTCGGCTGTGTCTTCACTTCGCATGGGGGTGAAGCCCTCCAGTGGAGCTCAGTCAGGTGGGCTTGTGGACTGAGGCCCAGCTTGGGTGGAAAAAAATATCCCAAGTACCAAATAAAGCAAAATGGGTGAAGCCCAGGCCCCAAGGGCACCTCTCGGAAAAGCAGGGTGCAGTCTGGCCAGACCCTGTCTGGCCCAGCCAAGGACTTCCTTGCTAATGAGTGTCTCTGCTGCTTCGTGCTCATTTCAGTTGTCCCTGGCCCTGCTCGCCCATCCTTGGGGACCACCTATGGGAAGAGGGGCTTCTACCTCCAGAAGGCTCTGCCTTTCAGAGGGGTCAGGCGCTGTTGTGAGCAGTTGGGTTTGGGGCATCTGCAAATGCCTGCTGTGAGCCGCCCCCATCAGAAGCCAGCTCTGATGTCACAAGCATGGGGTGCTGGGGATGCAAGGACAGTTGTGGGGATCCCCACACGCCATTGCCTGAAATTAACTGTGGCTCATGTTTCCCCCATTTTTCAGAGTCACTCGCTCAACCCGTCTCACTCAGCACCCTCTCATTTTCCTCTCTGGAAATGGGGGTGAAGTTAGGGTACCCTGAGGTTGCCACATACATGGGGATGTTTCGGGGGACTACCCATCTAACACTTCGGGCTTTGCTCAGCTTCTCTGTTGAGCACCGTTGGGGGTTCTTATCTATGGGTGGCACCTGGTGGGGGATCCCCAAAGTGGGGTTAGATCACGCAGGAGCAGACCTGGCTGGGTGGGACTTTGTTTCTGGGGTGGTGCCGTATGTGGTTGGGACTGCGGGGTGTCATAAGGAGCAGATTGGGCCCTTTACCTCCACCACAAGAGGCCACCCCCAGGCAGAGAGCTGGAGCCTTGGTGTTAAATCAGCAGAAACAGGGGAGGGAGGGGAGGTGTGGATTGGTGTTCTCTTGGTGGAACCTGGCTGCATATTTGGGTTCTGGGGGTGTCAGGCCCCTGACTGTATTGTTTCTGGACCTTGCCCAAGGCTGTCATCCTGAAAAAAACCACTTGTTCTCTGGGAATAGTCTGTGGGGGACCCTTAGGCCCATATGTACACTCAGAAAATGTCTGGGAGCAGATGAGATGGGTGAATTTGGCCATTTCTGCTTACCTTAGAGGGTGCCTGTCCCTTCCCTTTTTATTCTTTTTTTGGGGCGCCACACCCGGTGACGCTCTGGGGTTACTCCTGGCTTTGCGCTCAGAGATCTCTTCTGGCTTGGGGGACCCTATGGGATGCTGGGGATCGAACCAAGGTCCATCCTGGGTCAGCTGTGTGCAAGGCAAAAGCCCTATCGCTGTGTTATATTTCTGCCCCCCCATTCCCTTTTTAATCTCGGGACCCCAACCCCTGACAAATGGCATGATTGGAAACAAAAGCAAACAATAGACTCCCCTGAAAGACACAGCGAAGAGATTTAATTGAATTTTTTCCCTCTTTTGGTACAGACATTGATTTGACCCCGTAAGTTGTAAAGAGTAAATCATTAGGGGAATTAATATACATTAAAATGTAGTTTATTATCGCGGAGCTTTTATTGTGCTTGTAGTTGTGTTTTTAATTATTATTTTAATGACTTTCTGTATTTCAAATCGTGATAAATCCATTTAAATTTTTTAAATAAATGGACCCTCGTTTTACAAGGTGACGCGTTGCTTGGAGCTGCTGATGGTGACGCGAGGCTGTTAATGGAACGAACAGAGACAGAGACTGAAAATGAACCGATTTCCACACTTCACAGAAGCCAATTAATATCTAACCATTAAACACAAATGCTCGAGATTAGTCTCTGGCTTGTCTGGTCTTTCGGCTCCTAGCTGATCAGGGTGGAGATGGGCTGTTTTCACCAAATTGACTAGAAGGTTCCTATGAGCACATGCAGACATCGTTGAAATGAAAGCTCCTTGGCTGTGGTGTGGCCATTGCAGAGTGGAGTGGGTTGAGGGGTAAAGCAAGCCCAGGGAGGTGACAGAGTTGGGGTGCGAAGCTACTTCTCTGGGGGCGAGAAAGGAGACTTTGGGCTTTTCCATCTGCAAGTGTCTGGCATTTCTTTGTGGGCTCAAGGCAAATCCTGTCATGTCTGTCAGGGACTCTAAGTGTGACCGGACACAGAGGCAAGCGTCATCAGGCTTTTGGCTCCCAGTGGGCCTGTGATGCGCAGACATCAGCCCTCAGTGCCAAATCTCATGCCTACTGGCCCCATGGAGACTTAGCAAGCCTCCTTCTGGAGACCACGCGGGGTTGAGGAGGCCATGACAGTGGCCTGGGATTGAGTGGGTGGCAGGTTTTGGTGAGTGGAGTGCAGTCTGGACACCTGCCGCCTGAATAATGACTGATGGCCTTGAGCAGCTGTGTGGGTCCGTGAGCAGATGTGTGGGACCGTGTGCAGATGTGTGGGTCTGTGTGCAAGTGTGAGGATTCATGTGCAGATGTTTGGGTTCATGTGCAGATATGTTGGTTCAGGAGCAGGTGTGTGGGTCCATGAGCAGATGTGTGGGCAGATGTGCAGATGTATAGGTCTGTGAGCAGCTGTGTGGTCTGTGCACAGGTCAATGCACCATTGAAGTAGGACCATGAATGTGGCCATAGCCGTTGGTCTGCCTTGGGACTGGTGCAATCATAACTTCATCACAACCATCCAAGTGAGGTACCATGTGCTCTAATTTAGTGAAGAACACAGGATTGTGGTGTGCAGAGAACTTGGTGGCAGAACAGAGAGGTGAGGAGGGCCCAGGTGGTGAGCTGGGAATGGACATTTGGGCTCAGCCCCAGAGGGGACAATGGCAGCCTCGTGGGGTTCTGGGAAAGCAGAACCATGTTATGATCCGGACAAGGGGAACACCATGCTAAGGCACTGAGGCAGCAAGGCTGGTCCAGAGGGCAGCAGTGAGGGAAGCAGATGGGTACAGAGGGTGCTGGTCATAACCCAGTCTGCTGAGGATGTGGGCCATGACTTGGGGTGAGATGCATACATACTTTCCTAGCAAGTGTACCCCACTTTTTCAGGATTCAGACAATGAGAGAAATTGTCACAGCCTCGAGGCAGTGGGCTGGAGGCTGTGGCCCAAGGAAGGCAGAGGAACTGTCATCATTTATGGACTGGTGAGAAGAGAGAAGAGGTGGATAGGAAGGGGCAGCCGCCACATTCCATGGTGTGTGTGTGTGTGTGTGTGTGTGTGTGTGTGTGTGTGTGTGTGTTGAGGGCACAGGGAGACCTAAAACATTCCTGGATCCACAGGAATGTGAGGACGCAGGAATGTGAGT
The DNA here is from genome assembly GCF_024139225.1 of Suncus etruscus. Classification (NCBI taxonomy): domain Eukaryota; kingdom Metazoa; phylum Chordata; class Mammalia; order Eulipotyphla; family Soricidae; genus Suncus; species Suncus etruscus. Next base: position 3,554,106 of record NC_064853.1, read on the forward strand.
CAAGATGTGAGGTTCAGAGGGCAGGAGGAGGAAGAAGAAGGGAAGGGGAAGGATGGCTCAGAGTCGAGGTCCAAGGGATGGGGGAAGGTGCTTCATGGCAGAGGCACTGTGAACAGAGATGCAGAGACCTTGAAGGAGATTCAGATGAAAAATTTACTGCAGAAAGAGTCAGAAATGGTGGAAGCCAGAAGCTGTTTTGCATGTATGCAGAGACCTGTTTTCTTTTTGTTGGGGGGGGGGCGAGAAGAGACATTGGAGGTACTAGCCAAGGATACTTGTTGGCCAGGGAAACGAGCAGAGATATGCTACAGATGTGGCAGTTTTTTACCTTAGGACACTTCCTACCTTGTGGAGTTAACTGGGGAGACCAGGGCCTTGTGGGAAGCCAGTGTTGGGCATGTAGACCAGGTGTGTGCTGGTGTCCTTCCTGGCAGAGGAAGCTCGGGCTCTGGGCGGTGCTGCTGTTTCTGTCATGTGGCCACTTCCGGTCACCTGCAAAGCTGTGTCAAGAGGTTGAGAGGACACACGTGTTTTCTATAAAGTGTTTAGTCCAGCAGTGGGTCTGTGCCCACCGCGAGTGGTGTCTTTTTCCCAGCAACCATCTCCTGCCTTCTTCACGCACGGATATGTCCTTGGCTCTGAGTTATGGCCTTGGAGCTTTTATGGTTTTCTTTTCTCATCCTGGAAACACTGCGGGGGCGGCAGGCAGTGGTTCTAGAAAATAAGCAAATAAATTAGGGTGGTCAAGAATGTACACAAAAGACATTTTATAGAAATATCTCAATGATTCTCTTTACACCAGACCCCACTGCTGCGCCAATGTATTGGCAGATTCTCTTCCAGAAATGTTCTGACTGCATTGGGAACAATTGAGATTGTGATTTGGCTGATCCTTTTAAGATGTGGCCCAGGGCGCATATCAGTGCTGTACATGCTCAGGGCTCTCTGGCCTTGACACTCAGAATCATGAGTCATGCCTATTCTGCTGTGTGTGGCACCTTCAGCACCCCTGGGTGCTGTCCTTGCCCCTTCCCAGCACTGTGGGGCCTGAATCACACTCCAGTGCCAGCCTGAGCACTGAGCCACTAAATCCACAGGAGTGAAAGTCACTGCGAGGAACCCCAGTCCCCTAGATGCTGCTAGGGAGGCCTCCCCCAGAGAAAACACATGTGGGTGTCAGACTTAAAGCATAACAGGGAGGGTCTATGTTTTCCTCAGTTGCCTCTTGGTTTTCCCTCAGCTGATACTTTTTGTTTTTTGTTTTTTTGGGCCACACCTAGCGGTGCTCAGGAGTTATTCCTGGCTCTGTGCTCAGAAATCACTCCTGGCAGGCTCGGGGGACCATATGGGATGTCAGGAATTGAACCTGGGTCTGTCCTGGGTTGGCCATGTGCAAGATAAACATCCTACTGCTGTGCTATTTTTCTGCCCCCCCCCCCAGATGATACTTCTCATGTATGATCCCCTGCATTCATGCAGGCAATTTTAGTGCAGTAACAAGGACAGGGTCCACTGCTGCCTCTGGGAGGGGGTCAATTCCACCCCCCAACTCCAGGGCAGGAGCAGGGAGTACGAGCAAGAAGGTCTATTCAGCACTAGGACAGCAACTTGGGAGAGATTCAGCACCAAGAATAGAACCCATAGGGCGCCTCAGGATGGGCAGATGTTTCAGCACCAAGGACAGCGACACACAGTCTAAACCCTGTCTGGACAGATAGGTGGGCGGGATTTGTTTAGGACAGGGACCCCCATGCTCTCTCTGGGCAGATGGGGGTTTAGTACAGGACAGAAAACTGCATTCTGGGCCCTGGGTGGACAGCGGAGCTCAGTGCAGGACAGAGGCTGCATGCTGGTCTCAGGGCTCACTGCCATCTTCTGGGAGTTGGGGATGACACCCCCGCCCCAAAGGACAGAAAAGCAGGCTACAGGCAGTGGGGTCCCTTTTAGCACCACGACAGTGATCTGAAGCCTGGGCAAGGTTCAGCAATAAGAATAGGGGAACCCTCATTCCGGCCCCTGGAGGACAGGGATTCAGCACCAAGGACAGAGATTGCATTCTGGGTCCAGGACAGACAAGTGTACAGTTCAGGGACAGCAGAAATGTGCCAGCCCCTGGAGGGCCAGCGGGTTGGCCTTAGGGCAGACAGGCTGCAGCACCAGGGAGAGACCCAATTGCAAGCCATTGGAAAGGCAGTGGGGTCAGCACCAAGGACAGGACACCCTGGGAAGACAGGGATTCAGTACAGAAAGCAGCCCTACCCTTCTTTTCCCCTATTTCTCTTGCCTCTCTTTCTGGGCTCTCCTACCTGCGATCCCCAGGACTGATTTTGGGTCTTCGTGGTCCTGAGTTGCTCCAGATTCGGCTATGGGTGTCGATTGCAGAGAAGGATAAGTCCTTCCTCATGGCATTGTCTGCTCTTGAGGCTGCCATCCACAGAAGGTGGCCACTGAGGACAGGATAGGGTGGGGCTTTGCACCAGGCTGGACCCCCTTATGTCCCCCAGGATGGATTTTTCTGAACCCCCACCCTGACAGGGAGAGCCCTTTGGTATTGGAATCTTTGACATGACTCGGAAGGAGATGGATGTGGTCTCTGTCCTGCTGGCCTGGCAGAAGATTCCCCCTCAATTTCCTTGTGGTACCCCATACTGCCCTCTGGGGACCAAGTGCTTCTTCGCATCCTCAGGAGATGCGTTTGGTGGGATGTTTCTGAACATTGCAGACTGCCCTGCAGTGGAGGTGACAGAACAGAATGTTCTGGAACTGTGAAGCATTTGTCAAGAGGAGCTAAAAATCTCCTTTCTAGCCTATTCTATAGGAGCTAAAATTTGAGAGCTGAACTCCTGTGGTCAAATTAAGTGCGTGACAGACTCATCAATAGCCAGACTTGTCCATTATTTGTGGGGTCGTTGTTGCTCCCCAGCACTGCTCAGGGTTATGGGGGGTTGCTCCTGCAAATTCTGGGGGGCCATGCAGGGCCAAGGATCAAACTTGGGGCTCCTTCATGCGGCATGCACCCCAGTCATGGGAGTATCTTTCTCATCTCACCTTGTGTCATTTTCGTTGAAGCCCGCCTGGAACTAGGCGAGGAAGAAAATAGAAAGCATCTTCCAGCCTGCGCCATGATATTGGGGAGCTGGATCCCAGGCCTGCTTTGCTCCCCCAAAGCAGCAAAGCGATAGGCCTTTGGGCTGTGATTCAGCGGGGTGGACTGTGCTTGTGCATATGTTAAGGTCTGCAGGGAGGTCCCTCTTCAAAGTGTCTAAGAAATCACCTCTAGAAAATTCTCTGCCGATCTTACTGGCTTTTCAGCCCCACACTGGGGGGTGCTGGTTGGCCCACCCGGTGGGCTGCACACTCACAGGTGTTAGCTAAACTCGGGGGTTGGGGGTGTCTGAAACCCACACACCTTCATCCACTCGTGAACGTCCCGGGTGGCCCCTCCTCGAGTCACACTCTGTTAGCTGCACAATTACCTTGTTTGTTTGAAGTGCGAATTAAGGCTTTGAGGCATCAGCTAATTAATCTTCCTTATTCCCGACTTGAGCCCAGACCCCTGCATGGTCGGAATCCAGGCACTTTCCTGGCATTTCAGGGACGTGGTTGGGTGGCTCCTACGTGATGGGTGGGGTGGGGGCTCAGATGGGGAGAAGGGGGTGCCCTAATTCCCCTTTCCTTCTGACTCTTCTCTAAGAAAACTTAGGAGGGGGAGAGCTAATGGCTCCCATTTGGGATGTGGGCACACACCCAGAGCAGCAGCCAGCTCTGGCTCCCCTCCAAGACAATGGGGGTCCCTGGGGTCCTTCTGCTGGCCTCCATTGAGCCCTTGTTTGCAGATAATGGGATTTGAGGGGCTGAGTCTGTTCTTGAGCTGCGGCTGGGGGGACTCCAAGAGGGAGGTGGGTGGTCTTGCTTGGGTTTTGTTGGCTTGGGAGTGGACAGGCCTGTGAGGAATGTGGGGATCTCTCTGCAGAAGACTCAGTTGTTGGGAGTCAGGGGTCTTGGCTTCCTGGGGCAAGGGGAGGCCTGGACAAGGCAGAGTGTCCTGTGCTGTGTCCCTTTGTAGCCCAGAGTCATTCTCTTCCTTTTATCCCTTCTCTGAAGGGTTCAAAACCATTTCTAAAGGGCTCTATTGGCCCTTGTTAGTGCAGAGTGGGGCTTCTGGTACTAATGGGTGCACATATGGAGAATGGTGCATGATATTGTGGGGAGATTCCCTCTGTTGAAAGAGAACACACATCCCTAGACACATCCACCCACATATACGTAAAGCAAACACATACATGCACACATGTAGACCAGACACAGCACCCATTGCATTACCTCACACACACATTGACCTGCATTCAGCATATGCAACACACCTCAGCTATCACCTGCAACCTGACACATATCCTCATGGTACTTATACACACACACACATATGCTCTCCGTCCTCACACACGTATTCACCTACACATACTCCCATTGACACATATCGCACACCCATATACCCCAAATGGTTATTCATCTACACGGTTACCACACACACATGCTTGTACCACAGACATACCCAAACATTGCACGTGTATTCTACACACACAAACTATCACACACGTATCCCATTTCACACATTCGTTTATACACACATGACACCATGCATACAGACCACACATGCACAGAACACACACATGTAAGCTACACCCAGCCTGCCTCGTGTCTCTGGTGTATTGTGTGGAGCAGGAATTCTGCAAGGATTTATCCTGAGGGCAGTGGCCGGACACTTCCCTCTGCAGCTCGCCCTGTCCATAGCTCCAATAGATCCAGCAGGACATGCGACTGTGGGTGACGCTCATCTGCGACAGATGCCGCCAGAGCAGGGGAAGAAGCCAAGATTTCACAGCGTGACCCGGACTGTCTATCCGGTTCAGGTTGTGCCACTGGAGGGACATAGAATGTGTGTGTGTGTGACTCATGTCTGAATCTGCCAGATCAGCAGGCTGTGTGCAGGGGAGAAGTGAGGGGATTGGGAGTCTGTGTGCCCCTGCAGGGCAGAGGAGAGGAGTTGGGAGTCTGTTATCCCATGTAGGGGAAAAGAGAGGTGGTTGGCAGTCTACCTGTGCAGGGGAGAGGTGAGGGGGTTGGTGCCCGTGGAGGTGTGCCCATGAAGGATACAGGGGAGAGGCGAGGCGGGCAGTGAAGCAAACTTTTATTACTCCTCTACTTCCCTGCTCTGGTATTTGGGAACACCTGGTTCCCCAGAGTAGGCTCCTTCTGAGGCCACGATGATCCCCAGATTGAACCCTGCTTTCCTAAGACACTGTCTGGAAGCAAAATGACACTCTGAGACTTTTGCCGAAGACTCGCTGCTCCTGAGGGAGTGACAGAGCAGATCCAGTCCCTGCCAGAAGCCGAGACAAACCTCTTAAAGATGTTACACAACTGTGGGGGGAGCTGGTGAGTACCTAAGACTGGGTTCTAGTAATGGTGTATTTTCGTTTCCACCCAGAGGGGTCCCCTGAGCTTTTCCAGGGAAACCCCCACCCCCACTCCCAGGACACTGGCTCTGCTGGGAAGGGAAGACAGGCCAGGGGTGGGGGAGATAAAGTCAGAGGCGAAAGGTCAGGGTCAGAGTCCAGTGAAATGTCCCACGGTGGAACCGAGGCATGTGGGGATCTTGAAGTGAACCCCCTGGGTTAAGGGGGCTGGGGTTCAGCCCTGTTGGTCCGCAGAGGTCTCCTGATGGATGGGGCATCTGGTCCCAGAAGGAGAACAGAAGCTAGAGCTGCGTTTGTGGACTCAGGTCCTTCTGCAGAGCTGCCCCCTGGGATTGATCTGGGCTGCCGGGCCCAGCCTGCTGCAAAGCTGAGCATTCCTCCCCGAGGGAGCTCCCTACTGACAGTGCTCCACGCTTGACAGAAGCCGTGAATGCCACTGCCCCAGAGCAGCTCCAAACACCCCCCAGCAAGATGATGTCCGAGGAAAACCACCGAGAAAGCCAGGGAGACCCCAGCGACACGGGGACCAGAGGAGGTCCGAGAAACAGGGCAGGAAAGACGCGTCTCGCGGTTTCCTCTCCAGAAACTGCAGGCTGGGAGGCAGCCGCAGGGCTATGTGCATGTGGCGAGAGGGAAGCCAGCCCTGTGAATCCCGTATTCAGTGCACGCACCCTGAAAGCAGAAGCCAAGAAGCTTCTCAGCACATGCTCCCGCCCGGAGCTGCATTAGAGGCGACACTAAAGGAAATTCTTGGCATGAGGAAGACCAGATGCCTAAACCCGGGAGAATGGGTGGGTGGGGGGTGTGATGCAGGCAAACAGGAAGGAGGATTTGTTTCTGCTTTATTTTGGTTTTTGTTTTGGGGTCACACCCAGCGGGTGCTTAGGGGCTCCTTCTGCCTCTGTGCTCAGAAATTTCCCCTGGCAAGCTTGGGGATGCTACAGAATGATAGGGATAGAGCTCCCTCCCTCTGTGTTATGGCTCTGGCCCCCAGGAAGGAATTTTGTAATTAGCAGTTTAAGCGGTCTTGCGACTTATGGGCCAGAGAGGTGGCTCAATGCCTTGAGCACATGCTTTGTGTGCAGGATATCGGGGATCAGTTTCCCATGGATCTGCAAGCACAAAGGGAGGAGTGACATACAAGCACCCCTGTGATGTCACCACAACAAACGGAACAATGAAAAAAAAAACATCGTTTGAATAACTGCACTCAGTAGGGGGTCTGTGAGGCGTAGAAGGAGCATGCTTGACCCGAGCTGTGCCCACCCCGTGGGCCAATGAGGCTCAGCTTCCCTCCTTATGGGGTTTCTAGAATCAAGCATGTTTTCTCCAGCTGGTGACCAGGGAAGAACGAATTCCAGGCTGATGACCAGAGACTCTATTCCCTCCAATAATGCTCACATAGGGCAAGAGGAGCTGGGATACGTGCAGGGTGGCGGGCCAGGGACATAGCAGGAGGAAACCCAGGAGACAGTGAGGCCTCAGGGAGAAGGTAAGCGTAAACACTGGGGGTTAGAAATATCTCAGGGGCATCACAGCGGGCAGTAAAAGTGACCTGTAATGTCCCTTAATCAGAGCTCTCTGGGAGGGAGGAGGAACAGTCCAAAGTTAAGCCTGTGAGTAGCCTCTGATTATGGGGAGATGGCACCCCTCTTTGGACTGTCCTTCTCCAGAGCGGTGTCCCTAAGACTTCTGCCTCAAGGAGAATCCCCAGAACAGTGACTCTGGGGGGAGGGTATCTTGGACAGTCATTCTATAGGGGATTTCCGTCTGCCGGGTGGCTCGGGAACAGCATCACAGGGGGATCCAACACCGTGCAATGCCAGGAAGCAGAGAATGACCAGCTGAAGGAAAGTGCTCAGAGCCTTGATTGAAGGAGGGGGTGATAGCAGAGTTACAGATGCTTCGTTCAGACCCTTGGAAAAGTCACAGAATCAGGCAAACAGCGGGAGTCGGCAGAGGAGAGATACAGAGGCCAGCCTTGACCCTTCCTTCCGAGGGAGGAAAGAAGGACTTGAGTCTCATGTGACCAGATGACGCGTGTCCCGGCCACGTCCCTCCCCCTGTGGATTAGCAGCCACACAGCTCAGGAGGGAAGCAGAGGCTGGAGAGAGCAGAGATTTGAAAGTTGGTTTTCTCCCAAATAAGAAACAGTTGTCGGGGCCCGGAGAGATAGCACAGCGGTGTTTGCCTTGCAAGCAGCCGATCCAGGACCAAAGGTGGTTGGTTCGAATCCCGGTGTCCCATAGGGTCCCCCGTGCCTGCCAGGAGCTATTTCTGAGCAGACAGCCAGGAGTAACCCCTGAGCACCGCCGGGTGTGCCTCCCCCCCAAAAAAAAAACAGTTGTCCTTTAAATACCCAGATAAGAAAACCTAAAGTCCTTGGGCTGGAGTGATAGCACAGCAATAGGGCATTTGCCTTGCACACGACTGACATGGGATGGACCCTGGTTTGATCCTCAGCATCTCCTATGGTCCCCTGAGCCTGCCAGGAGTGATTTCTGAGCACAGAGCCAGGAGTAACCCCTGAGCACTGCTGTATGTGCCCAAAACAAACAAACAAACAAACATAGAGTCCAGGCCGGAGACAGAGTACAGCCAGAAGGGTGTTTACCTTGCACATGGCCGACCCAGGTTCGACCACCAGCATCCTGTATTGTACCCTCACCAAACACTGCCAGGACTAACCCCTGAACATTATGAGTTTGGCCCCAAACCAAAAACAAAAACAAAAACATAAGAGTTAGATGCATCGTTTCCTGACATCCAGCTCAGACACTTTTGCAAAGTGATAGACAGGCCATTTCACTTTGAAAACCTCCCCTTTTGTTCCATCCACTAGACCACTGCACATAATGGGGACCCTCTACTTGCATTATTTTGGAGGGCCACATCCAGCAGTGCGCAGGGGTCCCTCCTGGCTCTGCACTCAGAAATCACTCTTGGATGGGGGCCGGCGTAGTGGAGCTAGAGGTAAGGTGTCTGCCTTGCTAGCACTAGCCTAAGATGGACCGCGGTTCGATCCCCCCGGCATCCCATATGGTCCCCCAACCCAGGAGCGACTTCTGAGTGCATAGCCAGGAGTAACCCCTGAGCGTCACTGGGTGTGGCCCAAAAACCAAAAAAAAAAATAAATAAATAAATAAATAAATAAATAAATAAATAAATAAATAAATAAAAAGAAATCACTCCTGGCAGGCTACGGGGATCCTATGGGATGCCAGGGATAGAACTTAGTTGACCACATGCAAGGCAAATACCCTCCCTGCTGTGCTGTCACTCCAGTCCCTGCTTGTTGCTGGTTCTGACCCATTTGCAGGGAACCCCAAAATCTCCCATCGGGGTGGGGGAGATCGGTTATTGGGATGCTACAGTGAAGAACACAGGCAGGAGGTTCAAGGAGGGCACTGGCTGCAGTTGATTTCACCCTGGGTTCTTCTTTTCTTGGGGTGCCTCGGTGAGCAGAAGGGAGGTGCCTGAATTTGAGACAGTGCTTTCTTAATCAGCATTAAGGCCCTGTGGTTGTTCCTGTCCGGAGTGGAGCGGTGGGTGCTGGGAAACGCAGCTGCTCAGAAGCCATTAGTATGACAGTCACAGCCCTAATAAAGTACCCGGCACGGCGCGGGCACCGGTGCGGTACCCAGAGGACATCCAGTCTGAGTCTTAAAACCAAGAGGATTGGAAACAAGATCTTTTTACTTCTCGTTTGGGAGGAATATAATTGCATTTTGTGGTTCTAGCAGCTGCTGGGGCCAGCTGCTCGGAAAGGCCTGGGTTGGTCCCCCGCTCCCCCACCCCCGGCACCTCCACTTTGGGTCCTCCAGATAAAACCCGATGCAGAACTTTTACAAAAGACAAACAGAAAAAAAATGGTCCCTTGGTTGGAAGCTCCTGTGAGTGTGTGTGCATGCGCGTCTGCGTGCATGCAAAATATTTGAAGACGATATAGAAAACAGACATTTCTATCGTTTGTGTTTGGGAGGAAGAGGCCAGTCACATCTCCTACACAGGACCCCGAGCTCTGGAGGGTCCGTGGAGGCCAGGTGGCTCCGAACAAGCCTTTTGGGGTGGATCCCCCTGCCAGGAGAACCGGAGATGGATCCAGCCCCTCCGAGGACCCCTTTTATCCCAGTAACTGCAGCCCTGCCATAGGCACTGGATCTAGGCTCCCCACCTTGCTCAGGTGGTCAGCAGGGCTGGCTCTAGAAGGTCTATTGCTCTTTTGTTTGACCTCCAGAGCTTCCTTGTCCACATGGGCCAACGACCTAGCTGTCCAGCGACTGGAAGCCACCAGTGGGGCGAGAATAAGGGCCACAGACACAGTTGGTGTCTTTGCTTGAAATTCCTGTGAGCTTGAGAATGGGGCAAAGATGAACTAACCCAAAGATAAAGTAGCTTCCTGAAATAAATGTCTCCAATTTCCTCGGGTGAAATATGGCTTCCAGCCACATCCAGACCAGTCGTACTGGTGTGGCTCTCAGTGGCAGAGACTGGTCTGGGGCGGCCGTTTGAGCTGTGGCATACTTGGCAGGGCATTTCTAGAGCCTTAGGGCTTCTGGCCTTGATGGCAGTTGCATCTCTTTCCCCGTACACTAAATCCCCATCTATAGCCCCAGGCTCTCTGAATCTACCACCATTCCTGGCCACATCTGGTCACCCTTCTGACCAGACCTTTCTGGTCTCAGCTTTTGACACTGGAGATCCAGACTCCCCAGGAGAGCACTGTGCCTGGAGGAGTGGCCACTGATTCTCCAGAGGGTTCTAGAAGCTGCAGCTCCCTTGGAGAAGGTGGTGGGAGCAGACTTTGGGCTCATGCAGTCAGAGTGACCAGCTCAGTGGCCCACTCTCCTGCCCACCCCGGAGCCATTCTCCAAAGCCAGCCCCAAGCTTCACTGCCCAGCTCTGGGGTGCTCCGAGGTGTCCTTGCAGCCCTCTGAGAGCCTCCCATGACTGGCCATGGTCGTCTAGCACTCAGACAGGGAGCCCTGGCACTGCTTCATGGCATAGTGGAACATGCCCTGTATGGCGCATGAGTGTTGCCCGCTGTCAGCTTTGCCCACCCCATGCTTTTGCCCTGGTCCAACCCTCATGGCAGCCTGGCACCTGTGTGGACATCCGTAGGACACGGGGGCACAGAGAACCCTGCTCAGCCTTTGCTGTGGCACCCACAGTGTCTCCCATATTCCTGGCCCATCTGTTGTCTGTGTGGAGCTGGGAATGGGGGCAGCCTGGGGACCAGGGGAGAGATAGCCTGCAGTTGGGGATGGCACGAGGCATCTTGCTCCTTGTGGTGTGAGACACTGTAGTGTCTTGTTGTCCATGTCTTAGAACCCCACAGTCCATGGACATCCACAGTAGGGGACCCCCATGGTCTATGGACATCCATGGTGTGAGACCCTGACATTCCATAGACATCCATGGTGTGGGACTCCTGCATAGCTCATTGATATCCATGGTATGGATATCCATGGACTTCCACAGTGTGGGACAACCACAGTCCAGATATATCCACGGTGTGGGACCCCCCCACAATCCATGAACATACACTGCATGATACCCCCACAGTCATGGACATCCACAGTGTGGGACATCCACAGCCCTCAGCATGAGATGCCCCTGAGCCCCTGGCTGTCCATGGCATGGGCCCCTGTACTTCCTAGTGCCCTTGTGATGCACTCTTTAGTTCTGCCCAGCTACCTCTCCCACTGTCCTTCCTTTCAGGGCACTCCAGGCAGTGGGGGGCTCTCTCTACCCTGGGGAAAGCATACAAGGACTGTATCCAAGGATACTGGGGCACTGTTCCCCGAGTGACCCTGGCCATGCAGTGCTTGCGTTTGTGGATGTGGCTTTGGGTCTCTTGAGTTTCCTGGCCAGACTGGCCCTGTGGGGGGCAGCGGGGAATGGGGGGGTTGTGTGAGCTAGAAGGGGACTCCATCAGGCTCAACCTATATAGGGCCTTCAGGGCTAGTCTCCACTTCTCCTGCTGGGGAAGCATTTCTACAGGGCCTATGAGAGTACCTTGGGGGCCACAGGAATACTTCCTACAGGAACCAGAAATGTTGCAATGCAGGTTCAGCCTCAGCTGCCCTCAGCTGCTCTTGGCTTCCCAAATACAGTACACAGGAGGTTGGGGAGGGACACCTGTCCAGTGCGGCATCTGCTCTAGCTCCCTTCCTCCCCCCACACTTGGGCTTTCCTTGTACCCCACAGTGGGGATGGATGGGGATGGGAACCTTTGCCCTGCCCTGAAGGAGTCATGGCCTTGGGAATTGGCCTCCCTGAAGGCTGGGAAGGATCCTGGGCATGAGCCTCAGATTCGGTCACTTGTGGGGGTCATTACCAGTGGAGGTGGGCCAGTTTGGGGGTGACATCAAGAGGAAATAAAAGTGAGCGGCCTGGGGGAGGAGTCAAGGGAACTCAGCTTTGTTATCAGGGTGCTCTGACCATTGACCTCTTATACTCTCACTGACAGTGGACAGCCTATGGTTCCAGGGTGTCTGACTCTGTCCCCCACTTACATGCTGCTACTCTGGCAGTTCTTCCCTGTCTCCTAGATCATGAATGAGAGCCCAGCTTCCGTCCCGGACTGGCCCTGGCCTCTTTGTGGTGGTGGGTCATTCCTTTTCCACAATGACATGGCCTCTCTTTACAGGGCTCTGAGCATGGCTCCCCTGAGGACTGTGGTGGCTGCTGTCACTGACCTTGCTAGGGGGCACCTCTCACTTGCTCTTCATGGCCAGTAGCTGTGTCTGCCCCCAACCAGGTCCCCAGAGTTGCTGTGGGCGAGGTTCTCTGGCCCTCAGGCCCCAGGATCAAGGAAGCCATCACGGTGCCCCATCTCCCCCATAAGCCTGCCCGGCCACAGCGCTGGATCCGGTGGGAGCGGGAAGTAATGGGCCGTGTCATGCCTCTGAGCTGAGCGGTGACTTATGTGGGTGTCCCCGCGGCTCCATGGCGGGCAAATCATAAATCAGCGCTCTCTGCAGCGATGCTGTTTTGTTGATAAATATTTCATTTCCCTCCGGTCCTGCCCCCCCATCTGCACCTTCAGCTTTACTGGCACCTGATGAAGTTCTGGGGGTATGGGGGTCTCCTCCCTCCTCTTCCCCTCCCCCTTGAACTTGAGCCTCCTGTTCCTTCCTCTCGGTGATGGGGGTTGCAGGGTGAGGGGCTCCTGCCCCTTATTGTCTCTTATTGTCGGGACCACAGGGACTGTGTGTCCAGCTGCGGGCAGAGGGGGGTCCTTGCCAACACCCCCCAAGGGAAGCTGCTGCTGCTGATCCCTCCCTCAGGAGTCTGGCCTGAGACCCCTCCCCACTGCTCTGGGCAGGGGCTATGCTGTCAGGGCCTTGGGAAGTCCAACATGGGGAGTTTGGGTAACGCAGGTGAAGGGCCCGAGTGCCAACACATGAAGGACCTGAGCCTAGCCCGGGCTTTCCTGCTGGACACTTACAAAGGGGTGCTGGGTCCCCTGGGTGCTCTGAGCTCCCCAGGCCAAGACCAGCTCCTGGAGGTCACCATGTTTCCGTTCTTGTGTTTCAGGAGATCGCAGCTTACTTGATCACCTTTGAGAAGCATGAAGAATGGCTGAGCACATCCCCTAAGACACGGTAAGGCTCTTCTTCGTTTCTCTGATATCTGCCTGGCTGCTGGCTGGGGTCGTGACCCAGTAGTGCCCCTGGTGCCCTCTGCCTGATCACGTGATCATGTGTTGGTTTGTGACCTTGAGATTAGATCCGTTGACCTTGGGTGCTTTGACCTTGAATGCTTTGAGTGCCTCCACCCATAGCATTGTGGGAGCAGCCATGATTCAGGGGAGCCCTCTCCTGCCTCTGGAAACTCACGTTACCACAGGGACTGGGTCCCCCACTTCCACCTTGGGCAGTGTTTAAGAGGCAAAGGTCTCAGTGCCCTGGCAGGGCTCATAGTTTATTTTGTTGCTTCTTTTGGTTTTGGGGTCCCCACTGGGGGTGCTTGGGGATTGTTCCAGTTCTGGTCGCTCCAGCCTGTTTCTCTAGTTTCTCCTCTGTGTGTCTCCACCCCAGCCCCTAAGAAGGTGAACCCCTTCCCGCTCGAGGGGAGACTTGGTCTGCTCTGCCAGAACAGGGCTAACATTGGGCCAAGAATGGCCGCCTTGGGGTTTAGGTCTCCATTTTTACCCTATTTTTCCAGTTTGACTTGTTTGGGGTATGGGGTACTTGGGGGTTACTCCCTCTCTGTGCCCAGGTAGTCGCTTATGGTGGTGCTCAAGGGATCATCCGGTGTCGGAATAGAACTAGGGTCCAGGTGGGGGTGAGGGTTCATGCCGGTAGCCATGTCTTTGCTCCTGGAACCCTGGATTTCTCGGCCAGGTCGGTGGTATTGCCAAGAGTTTTTGGATGTCAGAAGGTGTCTTGTGCTGTGAAGGCCATGGCTGCTCTGAAGCCCTGAGTCCTGGTCTGGTGCCTGCAGAACAGAAGCTGGGGACCCCAGTTTGTTCAGGGCCGGGGCCAGGACTGGTCTGTTTGCACAGTCCCCTGGGCTGTCGGCTGGCTGGTGGGCTGTGTCCTTCCTTTCTGAGCCTTGCTGGATCTCGGGCCATCCCAGGTCTCTGCTGATGGTCATGGCTTTGTTCCCTGTGGCACAAGGAAATGATTTAAGATGCTTCACCTTGTGGAAGTGGATGAGGAAGCAGAGCCTGAGTGTTTCCTTTCTGTTCGGTGGCGGCAAGTCCCATGGGCCGGCGCATTGCTGACTGGGGTCTTTGCTGGGTTCCTGTCGGGTCCTTGTTAGGGTCGGCTCAGTTTGCTGTGGTCTGAGTGTGTAGAGGGGTGGCTATCGGCCTCTCATGGCACATTCTGAGCTTGCCGGAAGTCCCATATGGGGGTCTGTGCATGGGGGGACATTGTTGATCCTCATCTCTGCAAGGGGCTTCCCCCCCCCCCCAGGCAGAGCTTGTAACTTTGGGAGGCCTCTGAGAGGTGCGTACCAGGAGCTGTTCCTAAGTCAGGGGCTGGGAGAAATGTTCCTACAGGGTTCAAAACAGAGAGAGAGAGAGAGACAGAGACAGAGAGACAGAGAGACAGAGAGAGACAGAGACAGAGAGACAGAGAGAGTTAGTTGAATTGTAGTTAATATGTTCTACAATCCCCAGAGAGGGAGAGGGATCCTCAAGGTCCTCAGACCCCAAGTCTGGGTAGGACAAGAGACGAAGGTCCGGCAGAACTCCAATGCAGAAAATAATCCACACACAGTTGGGAAGGAAATTGCAGGTCAGAGACTCACACCACAAGCTGTTCACCCACAAGCCAGTCGCCCCAACACGTGGAACCACAAGCCACCCCTCCAGACCTCCTGAGTAGCCTTATTGGGATAAACAAAGCCCACCCCCCAGGGGAGGAGAAAAAGCCAGATGAGGAGGCAATGGGGAAACAAAACCAAAGGAAACCAATTGAGCTACATATGAGGACCAATTCAAAGGCCTCTCTCTACGTGTGTGTGTGTGTATGTGTGTGTGTGTGTGTGTGTGTGTGTGTGTGTGTGTGTGTGTGTGTCCTGCAGGCTTTGCTGGGGCTGCTCAGTGGAGCTTCTGGAATTCGGGGTGGTGCCAGTGTCCCGCCTCCCACCCCTCTGGGGGAAACCAGCTGAGTTCAAACAAGCCGGCAGGGCAGCGCTGCACTGGCCATGCCAAGAACGCAGCTCTGGCACCATGGCTGGCGCCGCCCCGCTGCTAATTCCATTTTAGGAAATTAATAAAAATGAATCGCACCGCTGATATTCATAGAGCTTCCTAATAAAGTGATCCATTGTTGGTATGGACGTATCCCTGTGAAATTAATTGTTATAATCACTTCCCGTCCAGATGGAGGGTTTGGGGCTGTGGTCTCCCCAGGGGTGAATGGTAGACACACACACACAGACACACAAATGGTAGACACACACACACACACACACACACACCAGAGGGAGCCCCGGAGCCTGCTCATTTGCTTTCTCCTGGGGGCCCCTGAGAACTGCTCGTCCCAGACCAGTGTTGAGGGTTCCCAGGGGGACCGCAGAGCCAGGATGGAGGCTCCTGTGGTCGCTACTCTGACTTGGCGATATTTTGTTGTCAGCAGCCCAGTTCTGGGGGAAACATAGCTTGAAAAATCACCTTTCAGGGATGCTCACGGGTGCTTTAAGATTTCCACAGTGGGGGACCCCGTGGACTGCAGTGACTGAGCCGAGATGGGAGGGCCTTCCGCTGGCTCTAAAATGTTCTCTCAGCTACTCTGCACAAGATGATGTGCCCCTGACCAGCTGATGGGCATCACCTCTGTCCCATGGCCAAGGTGCCTACCACAGAGGGGCTGTGTGATCTGGCTTATGTGAGGGTGTCCCCCATGCCAAGAACAGCTGAGGGCCCTGGCCACAGTGGTTAGGGACCAGGAGGAAGCGACAGGCAGCTCCCGTAGCTGCTGCTTTTCTCTCTTCATCCCTTAGCAGGGAGGCCACACTGTCCACTCCCCCACCCGTCCAGTACCCTGGGACACTTTGGAGGGCCCTGACTCCACTCTCTCAAGTGAGATCCATGAACCCCACTTCCTGGTGCCTGCTCAACGTGGACTGCCAAGCACCTGGTATTCTGGCATCAGAACACAGATTTTCTTACCGCCCCCCATTAGAGCGAGTCAGGACTCTTTCATCTCTCTACGCCTGTAGCCCAGTTGTGGTCACGACCCAGTGATCCAAGGATGCAAGTTCTGAAGCTATAGAGGGGTTTTTGGGGAACCCACAGAACAGGCTATGTTCCCCTCCCTCCTCCGTGGCCATCTCCTAATACTGGGATATTGGGTGACCCTGAGCTTCCTTTCCTTGGTGGGTCACCTGCCTTTCTGCTGGACTCAGCCTCCTAGTCCAGGTCCCTTAGACCTGGACAGAAGGCAAGGAAATGCTCTTCAGGGTCTTCTTGATCAATGGATCAGTTAGATGGGTTGACCTCTATAACAGAGTCTCCTTGTAAGGGACGCTCGGGCCTTCTTGGTCAGTAACTGGTGACATGCTAGATGCAGGGTGGTGGGGGCAAGGGAGCCCCGGGGTGTTCTCATGCCCTCGGACCCTGGGCCATTCCCATGATTTACTGATTATGGTGACCACACACATGTGTACATATACATGTTTCTCTGTATGTTTGTATATGCCTACATGCTGGTGCATGCATGTTGATGTGCATGTGTTTATACATGCTGACAGACATGTTGATGATGTGTGTGCATGCTGGCAAGTACATGCTGGTGTGTATATTGATGTGCCTTAGCATGTCTACCTGCTGGTATATGTGTTGATGTGTGTTGGCATGTGTCCATTCTGCCATACGTGTTGGTGTGTGTGTGTGGGCCTTTCGTGCAGGCTCAGATGTGCGGTAGGGGGAGGAAGCTGAGTCAGCAGCTGCCACCACCCTCCCGGGGGACCCTGGCGCTAAGCTGAACAAAGGTCCTTTGATCCATGAACACAACGAGGTGTCGTGTCACATCAGCACCCGCTTCTTGCAGAGAACAACACCTTGACCCAGTAAACCCAATGGCTAACCAGAGAACAAGCATGGCATGCAGGCGGGGGGGGGGGGTCTGTGTGACCCTCCGGATTTGGGAAGTCCCACAACCAGAAGGCCTGGCCTTGGAGTGCCGGCATGCTGAGTGGTTTTGCTGTGACCTGGACCCTGGGGCAGTGTCTGGCATCTGCCAGCAGCGAGGGAGTCCTTGGCCTCGATGCCCCAGATTCTTTTTTTTTTTTTCATGAGCAAACCCTAATTTTTATTTATTTATTTATTTATTTTTATTTTTTTTATAATTTTTTAATTTTGAATTATGAGAACAAAAGATGCAAAGAAAGAGGATAAGGTAAAGTTACAGTGGAAGGACAATCACCCATAACATAATTATCAGAAGAAGTCCCCTTGCTTTTAACTTTGAGCTTTCACCAAAGAAAGTTAAGATAAATAAAACAGAATCCATGTGCAATTACTTTGTCCCTCAAGTCCCCAGATTGTAGCACATTATAATATTTCTTAACAGCACACAAGGCAATCTAAAGCCATCAAACTTACGTAACTCCTTAAACATTAGAGGCATAGTATTTTTTACATTTCCATGTACATGCCTATTAGCTTAAGTTAACCTCAAATTTTAAGTGGGTGCGTTTTAAGGATTAGAGTCAAAGGAGCACAGTAAAAACGGTGTTAGAGTGGCAATTGTTGTTTGCATAGGCCCACCAAAATATGAGAGGCATGGAAAGGAATAACCTTGGCCTAAATACAAAGAGATCCTACCCCTGAAGTTTCCTGGCATAAGACCAGCTCTAGGCCTCAGGAAAGTTATCGTTCGATCCAAGACATTGTCTGTAGTGCCAACACACTTTTCACACAGTCTCTGTTGTTGGTCTCATGTTTCTGTATTAAAGATTCTGGAATCTGCATGTCCTACATTGAAGTCATGATGTGGAGTGCCTTCTCGTTTCACCTCACCATGAAAGGGCAATGCAGGAAGCCCTTTCCTGTAAGCAGGTTGTTGTTGTTAAGTCTTCTCAGTGTTAAGGGAAGTCTCTTTTGAGCAGGACGATGTCTGAGCAGTGGTAGGGTCTTCCGTGGTAGAGGATTGCTTCCAGGTGATGTTATAGACAAACCTCACAATTAAGGGGCAATACAGCAAGCCCTGTCCAGTAAGCAGGTCTTTGTTCTTGTTGTCTTCTCAGTGTTAAGGGGTGTTTCTATTGAGTAGATGTCAGAGCAGCTGTAGGGTCTTTCCTGGTACAGGAATGCCACCAGGTGATGTTATATACAACCTTGGATGTTTTGTAAATGTCTTCTGTAGATCAAGGGGTGAATGGAGAATGCCCATTCTTCTGAGGCCTGTGCCAGGTCTTTATGTCAATGTTCAGGGTGTAAGGTCTCATTGCACTACAAGATTTGTGTGTTCCCATTTTTATTAGATAAGAACTTATTGGTATGTATAGTATTTTTCCATGTTAGTGTGCCTACGCAAACAAGATATAAAGCCACGTGGTGCTATCAGATATATGGGGGCATAAGAACATTTCCAACAAGACCCATGACTTGGTTCAAACATAAGTATTAAACTGAGGGATTCTTTCACACCAAATTCCATATTGAGCAGTTCACAAAGAGAAGATAAAAAACATGGGGGGGGATCATCACTGTATAAGAAAGTATTTAGCAAAAGTTATAGCTGTCAAAGAAAACACCCATAGATGCCCCAGATTCTTGTCCCTGAGCCTGAATTGGGGCCCTGGAGAGCTGAGGTGGGAGGAGCTGTGGGGAAGGGGGCTGTATGGTGTCCTGGCTGCCCAGATTCCTGTAACCCTTTTGTTTTCGAGGGACACTTTGTTTGGGCAAGAGCAGGCCTGTTTGTTTGGGAGGTCATCAGCCACTGTGGGATTCGCTCTGGGCTTTCCACCCCACCTAGCTGCCGTAGCAGAGTCCCTGTCCCTGCCTGGAACCAGGGAATGTTCCACATGGACCTGACCTTTTATTACTGTCATCGGAATTGCAGATGCAGAAAGGGAAAAGAGAGGCAGGAGAGGCAGGATTCCCCTTGAGTAACGGTGTTGCAAACCTGTGTGTGTGTGTGTGTGTGTGTGTGTGTGTGTGTGAGAGAGAGAGAGAGAGAGAGAGAGAGAGAGAGACAGACAGACAGACAGACAGACAGACAGACAGGAAGACAGGAAGACAGGAAGACAGGAAGACAGAGAAAGACACATAGAGACACACAGACATGCAGACACACAGACACACACACAGAGCTAGAAAATGTCTGCCAAACAAGGGGAAGGACAGGAGGGAATGTGCCCTGGTGAAGGGTGTTGGACATTTATGACTGAAATGCAATGAGAACAACTTTAGAACTGTGAGAGAGAGAGAAAAAAAATCTGTATTATGAACAGCCTTGTAACCAGGATGTTTAAATAAAGTCATTAAAAAAGGGGGGACCAGAGTGACAGCACAAAGGGGAGGATATTTGCCTTACACATGGCTGACCCGAGTTTTATCCCCAATGTCCTATATGGTACACTGAGCCTTCCAGGAATAACTCTTGAGCACTGCCACATGTGTGTGGCCAAACAAAACAAAACAAAACAAAAAAGCAAAAAACCACATGTTGAGTGTTGAAAGCCTTGTGGTGGGGATGAGACATCGTGTAGAGACAGATGCCCTCTGCTCCACCCGAGGTTACTCTATTCCTCTGGGTTTGGACCTGTTGAAACCACCCCAGACCTCCAGCCCAGGGAGGGGTGCTCTGGGGATGACTAGCTTCCCTTGGGGGGTATCTGAATCCACAACCCCCACACCCAGGTTTTGTTCTGGGGGTGCTCTGTTCTCCCAGGGGCAGCTCCCTTTGCTGCCTGCAGGGTCACCAGTGTCCCCAGAGCCACGAGGATGAAACTCACTTCCCTGGGCCCACTCTGAGCCCTGACTCTCCTCTGCTCTCTCAACTGCTGGGACCTCCAATGCTTCTCTGCAGAACAAGTGTGGGGAAATCGAGACTAGTTGGATGCTGGCTGTTCAGGGTAGGGGGCCCTCTCTGTACCCCCCAAAACTGCAGCTTGCTGCCTGCCTCCTCATTCCTGACCTGTCATCTGTCTCCCAATTTCTGGCCTCCTGCTGTCCCATTAGTCCTCACTCCCTTGCATCTGGATTCTATCTGATCGTCCTGATAATTCATTGATATCCTGTGTTTTTGGCTGACAATATTAGAACATTTCAAGCTCAACTTGACTGCCCATAGACTCATGCCTTCACTTGAGGCCCATCATCGTCCATGCCCCCTCCAAGGTGCCCACCTGGGGTGCCCCCTTTCTGTCCAGTAACAGTAGCCCCAGACACGAGCTAGTTTGGTTACATTTGCTCGAGCTTTTCCTTAGTCCTTATATAGTCCACTTAGGAGAAAGAATCTGGCATTTGTCCTTCCTTTCCCGAGTTATCTCGCTCCCAGAATCACTGCCAGGCCCATCTTTCTTGCTTGCTCAGAGAAATGTCCCTTGGTGCCATTTTGCGAGTTCCAAGGACGTGATTGTCGGGCCCAGGAAACCCAAGAGATGGAGACGTGTTCTCCTTGCACTCGAGGATCTAGTGGGCAGGGATGTCTGTGGGCATGCAGGGATGCAGCGTGCAAGGTCACGT
Organism: Suncus etruscus; assembly: GCF_024139225.1. Taxonomy (NCBI): domain Eukaryota; kingdom Metazoa; phylum Chordata; class Mammalia; order Eulipotyphla; family Soricidae; genus Suncus; species Suncus etruscus. The sequence goes on from NC_064853.1 coordinate 3,574,737, forward strand.
GCAAGAGCATGCAGTGTGTAGGGGCATCTCATGCAAAGATGTGTGCAGGGATGCGTGTGCAAGAATGAATGTCCAGAGATGCAGCATGCAAAACGGTGACCGCACATGCGAGGCTGTGTGCTAGGAACAACACGGAGGGCCGTGAGTCTGGCTTGTCACAGAATGCTGAGTGTGAGGCCTGTGCACAAGGGTGCATGTATGAAGGACGAAGGACGCTGTCGGGGGCAGCACCGTGAACCGTCCTTCATGCTTATCAGTTTGGAGCAAACGGAGCAGAGATGGTGATGCGCTGGGTGAGGTGATGCATGTGTGTGCAGGAGTTAGAATGAGAGCAAGGATAAAAGGCAACACGGCACGGGAGGGCTGCGTGTATAGCATTGTGTGTGTGTGTGTGTGTGTGTGTGTGTGTCTGAGGCTGTGTGAGCATGCACAAAGGGGTCTGCATGTGCATGCTGTAGCCGGGTAAGCGTGAACACTGAATCAGGATGTGTGAATGCTTCCACCGAGTAAGGGGCTGGGATCGAGCACTTATATAACACAGTTTGAGCATATACGCTGTGTGCGGGGTTGTGAGCACTGTAAGAGGGAGCCTGCCATCTGCCCGTGTGTTCAGAGCAGCTTTGCTTGCTCCTGCGCTGGGGCACGGCCAGCGGCTTAACCATCATGGACCAGATCAGCATTGGTGTTTCTTCCTGGGAACAGACCTTGTTTGCTGCCGGGAAAGGCCAGGAAAGCACTCCCAAGGCTCTGCTAGGTGGGGAGTTGGGGACCTTCCTTGCTGCCCCTGATTTCTTGTGTCAGGAGGGATTCCCGCGTTGGCTGTCTGTTCGGGGCTGAGATCCTCCTCTGCTCGCCTCCGCCACCACAGCCTCCGACTCGGTATCACCATCTTTGCTATTTTTAGTCTTCCCGAAGCTCTTTACGACAACGGCAATGTGGCTCCCAGTTTGCAAAATAAATCCAGAACAAGGGAGGGAAATCTCACACCGCTCCAGCTCCGTGGGGCCTCCCTCTCCCCAGGGGGGCTTCGGCTTTTGATTTTGGAAGCGGGTATTTACTCCCTGGAGAGCGACACACCTATGCACAGTCTATTAGACAGGAACATAGAGCCACAGGGCCCTGCCCAGCAATTATGCACAAACACACAGCATGTATAGGTCCACCGTCCCTATGCATTGTGGGGAGGTGCTGTGTCGGGGAGACCCGGGTGCTGTGCAGCCACAGATGGATCAGATTTGTCTGTGATTCTGGGGTGTGTGTGTGTGGCTGGTCACCCCTGCAGACCACATCTAGGACAGAATTGGTGACATCCCAAAGAACTCACCCGCACTGTGTAGACAATGGGGGACTCAGGGCACCGCAGACAGAGCTCTGAGAGTTCTCAGGGGTGGCCCGTCTCCCCCTTACTGCTGCTAAGGCTCCGGTTCTGCCTCTGGTCCAGAAGCCTCAGTCCTCCCGCTCACCCTCACCGCACCCCACCTCGCAGCCAGGACCACCCAGCTTTGCTCAGACTCCGGTCCTTCATTTCCACAGTCAGCGCCCGAGGGTTTGCGTAGCCGCATGGAGCGTTCGGAGGTTTATTAATTTGGCATTAAATAATTAATCGTAAAGTGGACGGATGAATTATTCAATTTTCAGGTAAAATGAGATGATAAATATTCATCACTGATTTCACGAAAGGACTTTCTTGTCGCCGGTGTCATTAACTGCAGATTCACGCAGGTCGGTGTTAAATAAAGAGGGGGCAATTGTGCTTTTCGGTACCTTTATAAAGGGAAAGGGGCTGGGATGCTAGTACAGCGGTAGGGCATTTGCCTTGCACGCTGCTGACCCAGTACGGACCTGGGTTCAATTCCAGCATCCTATATGGTTCCCCTCCCCATCACCCCACCAAGCCTGCCAGGAGTGATTTCTGAGTGCAGGGCCAGGAGTAACCCCTGAGTGCCGCTGGGTGTGGCCCCAAACAAAACAAGATATAAAACAAAATAGTAAGGGAAAGGCCACTGCTCTTCAGTTTATCTCTGCCAGGAAGTTGGGGCCCTGTCTTCCTGGTGGGGGGATTCTGGATTCATCATTGAGTCTCTAGGGACTCCTCAAAGGATGCTCCTGGCTTCCCAAGGGCATGGGGATGAGCCTGGGGAAGTGGGGGATGTGGGCAGGTCTGGGATTTTAGAGCTGCTTGTTCAGAGTCGCCTCACAATTTAACCTGCACACCCCACCCCCAACTTAGGATTCCTGGAAGCACTTAGAGTTTTATTTTTGAATGATTTTATTTAGACGCCATGGTTGCTAGTTGTTCATAATACAGGTTGGGTTTTTATTTTTATTATTTTTAAACAGATACCAAGTTGTTCCTTATTGAGTTTCAGTCACACAGTGTCCAACACCCTTCACCAGGGCGCATTTCCTGCCACCAATGTCCCCATTTCTCTCCTGCCCTCCCCCCTGCCTGCCTGCCTGCCTGCCTCTGCTCTGGGGCAAACATTTCTCTCTCTCTCTCTCTCTCTCTCTCTCTCTCTCTCACACACACACACACACACACACTCCTTAATTTCCCTTTTATACACTGGTTTGCAATATTATTACTGAAGGGGTACCATCCACATGAAGGGTAGAGAGAGTCTCAAACCTGTGTCCACCAGCAACTTGCCCCCTCCTGCTTCTTCCCCAGCAGCTGCTCCTCCTCCCCCTGCCCGACACACCCCACTGCCCCTCACCCTCACCCCCACAGCCCTCAGCCCTCAGAGCCTTCTGGGACTGTGTCTGAGTCCCAGCCTGAGCCCAGGGCGCGGTCAGGCGTCCTTGTTGGCTGCAGAATTGAGCGTGCCAAAGGCTCTGGGACAGACCTTGAGGACTGAGCCAGGCCCTACTCCTGTGCCACGATCGCTGGTCTCTCTGAGGGTGGCAAATGGACGGTTTAACCGGGCCAGCCTCCCCGTGTCACCTAAAACTGTCCCAGTTCCTGGGCGGATGAGTGAGGGTCTGGTTCACATCCTCAGCATCTTTCTTGCTCTCTCAGGACTGAAAGATTGGGACGAGAAGACAGAGATGATTTAGGGAGATCAGACATTGGTTTCAACCCATTTAAAGAGACGGGATCCTCCTGTGGAGACTCACGTCCCCAGGAAGCACATCAGACCCTCAGCTCCGGGCTGGCTTCTCCCGAGTGTGGGACTGGGCTTGGCTAGGCAGCCCCCCACCCCAAGTCCACTGCCTTGGTGGGAGACTGAGGCAGGGGAGACTTTGATGGAAGGCCCTGAATGTGCCATGGAAGAAGAAACAGCCATGTGCACTTGAGAAAAGCTGATTTATCTGTCCTTCCCCTCTTCTGACGAGGGCGCCCGGGGCACACGTGTCCTGAGGAGACTCTCACTGTGTGGTCACAGCCTGGATCACTAAGCCAGTAATTTCCGTCTTGCCAGCGCCCACCCCCTCCCTTCAGACCCGAACAGCAAGGGGTGGAGGAGGTGGTAGGGACTCAGGAAATCACCTCCTTGCCTGAATGAAAAAGACTCATGCTGGTAGATCAGATTGTAGAAGTGAGGCACTTCCGTCATATTGAAAAGGCTTCCGGCCCCCCCGCAAAGCCCCCCTCCCGCCCTGCCAGGCTATCATGGCATGGCCTGCCTGAGTCGCCTTGCTGTGGAACTAAGCCTGAGGACAGAGAAACAGCAGGACAGAAGCTCCCGGATGCAAACAGGCAGCAGCCCCAAGTTTGGGGGTGCAGGAGAGACAGAAGAGACCTACCCGCCTCTCTCACACACACACGACCCTCCTCCAAGGTTTCTCTGGTTTGTGCTCCTCCAAGCTGACCAGGCTGCCAGGCGTCACCTGCATATTGGGCCATGTTGGATGAGGCTGGGAGCTGGGGGCGGGGGGTCTGTCTGGCCACATGACATCCAGCCTTGTGGTTCCTGGCTCACATGACCTCGGATCCTGTGGCCTTGGCTGTGGTCCCTACTCATGTGGACCCCGTGTGCTCCATCAGGTGTAACTGGGGGTTCTAGGGGCCCCATAAATCACCCACAGAAGGGAGTCGTATCCCCTTTCCTACGTTCCTTGTTTCAGAGCCCCATATCCCCTCACTCACAAGGGGAAAGTGCTCCCCAGTAAAACTCACCCACCACATACTGCAAATCCCCTGTGGGACCCTGGTTCTCAAGAGAGGGGGGCTCAGGAGTGGATGATGTCTGGGGGCATCATGGCCGAGGCAGAGAGGAGCCACTGCAGCCACACCTCTCGGGGTTCCTGGGACAGAGCTGCTGCCCCGGCCTCCCTCTGAGCACGGTGGGACATGGGCATGGACCCCACATTTCAACAGGGAGGTGAGGGCCAAGATGGGAAGGGGTTTGCAGCACCCCGCTTCACACATAGCCACGGTCCTGCTGGGCCCTGTGCAGCAGAGCTTGTGGACCCCTCTGTGGCCTTGCTCTCTCCTCCAGGCCCTTCTCCTCATCCGTGCTTGCCTGGCCCCCAAGACTCCCCCCGGAAGCAGGTGCCCAAGGGGAAAGCTCCTGAAAGGCCTGAGGGCATAAGTGTGTCACCCACCTCATGCATTCTCCATCCTCCTTGTCCATCATCTGCTCCCCATGACCCAGCACCCCTAAAACTCTCCTCAGAGCCTGGGCTCCTTCCCGCAGAGGCATCCGAGCAGATGGAATCAGGGTCTGAGCAGGGCTGGAAGCAGGACCCGAGGCCAGAGAGGACAGTGGAGTCCAGTTTTCTGACACAGTAGGGACCCCCTCGTGGCACCCTATAGATGACCACGGCTATACCTCCCCATCACTCCTGCCCCCTTTTTCTCCTCCCCAAACTTCCACTCAGTCCAGACTATGCCCTGCAGCTTCTTCCTTCCCTGAGACCCAGGTTATTCATCCAGGGTATCTGCCAACCCTTGGGCCATCCTACCACAAGCACTGTCCAACTCTCAGGGTGTGGAGAGTTGTGTGGGGGTGACAATGGCTCATGCAAGAGACGCTTCTCTAGGCTGGTGAAGTTGGGGCGGTGGTCTCGTGGTGCTTTCCGGTTAGTATTTTTGGTTCCGCAGATGTAGCAGAAGAGTTATTGAGCCCATGCCCGGCTGATCGCCTGACTGTGGGCCTGTGGTCACATGTTGTCAGTGTGTTTATTGGGGAGCAGAAGGCTTGAGGGGGTGATGCCCCTTCCCTAGCCTGGCATCTTCTATGCAGAGCTGACAGAGCAGAGGCCCAGCTCTGAAGACAGAGTGGGAGTTTGTGAAGTGGGGAGAAGGGAAGGGAGTTAGTTGGGGGAAAATTCTGGGACATCCCATCTGCCCTGGGTACTTTACGGCCCTCCCCTCTCTCACAGCCTGTAAGCGGCTCCTAGTTGGGACTACTCCTCAGATCAGTGCTCTGATGTGCAGAGTAGGAAGCGCCACGTGGTGAGATGCCCACCTCAGACTCACCTGCCCAGAGAAGAGATGCCAAGTAGCAGTAACTGTGCCTGCTCACAGCTGAACCTGGAGGAGAACCTGGTGGGGAAGGCAGAGGCCGCCATGGTATCCATGCCTGCCCACCTGCATCCAGACTTCTCACATCAGTGAGCCTCAGGGACATGAAAACCTCCAACGGGTCTAAGGGAGCTGTTTGTCCTTTGCCATCCACCTACCCACCCACCCATATATTGATCCATCTACTGACTCATCCACCTACCTACCTATAAATCTAGCCAACCACCCATTCATCTGTCCACCTACCTATCCACCATCCACACACCCACCTACCCATCCATCTATCACCTACCCACCCATTCAACTATCCACCTACCATCCGCCTGTCCATCCATCCACCCATCAATCTATCCATTGACCCACCCACCCATCCACTCATCCACCCACCTACTCATTCACTCATCCACCCACCCACCATCCATCCATCTATCCACTGACCCACCCACCCATCTATCCAGCTATCCACTGACCCATCTACTCACCCACCCACCCATCCATCCATTCATCTATCCACTGACCCACCCACCCTCCCACCCACTCATCCATTCATCCATCCACTGACCCACCCACTCATCCATCCATCTGTTTATCTATCCATCTATCCACTGACCCACCCACCCATGTACCCACCCATTCAACTGTCCACCTACCATCCGCCCGTCCATCCATCATCGATTCATTCATACATACATCTGTCCACTGACCCACCCACCCACACATCCACTAACTCACCCACCTACCCATCCATCAATCCACTGACCCACCCACCCATCCATCAGTCCACTGACCCACCCACCCATCCATCAATCCACTGACCCACCCACCCATCCATCCATCCATCTATCCACTGACCCATCCACACAACCACCCACCCACCCATCCATCAGTCCACTGACCCACCCACCCATCCATCAATCCACTGGCCCACCCACCCATCCATCTATCCATCTATCTACTGACCCATCCGCCCACCCACCCACCCATTCATCCATTCATCTATTCACTGACCCACCCATCCATCCATCCACTGACCCACCCACCCACCCATCATCAATCCACTGACCCATCCACCCATCCATCCTTCCATCTATCCACTGACCCATCCACCCAACCACCCACCCACTCATACATCCATTCATCTATTCACCGACCCACCCATCCATCTATCATCCATTGACCCACCCACCCATCCATTCATCAATCCACTGACCCACCCATCCATCCATCAATCCACTGACCCACCCACCCATCCATATATCCATCTATCCACTGACCCATCCACCCACCCATCCATCCATTCATCTATCCACTGACCCACCCACCCATCCATCCATCCACTGACCCACCCACCCATCCATCCATCCATCCATCTATCCACTGACCCATCCACCCAACACTCACCCACCCACCCACCCACTCATCCGTCCATTCATCTATCCACTGACCCACCCATCCATCCATCAATCCACTGACACCCCCACCCATCCATCCATCCATCTATCCACTGACCCATCCACCCACCCAACCACCCATCCATCCATTCATCTATCCACTGACCCACCCACCCACCCATCCATCCATCCATCCATTTATCCACTGACCCACCCACCCACCCATCCATCAATCCACTGACCCACCCACCCATCCATCCATCCATCCACCCACCCACCCACCCATCCATCCATCCATCCATCCATTCATCCATCCATCCATCCATCTATCCACTGACCCATCCACCCACCCACCCACCCACCCACCCACCCATCCATCCATCCATTCATCTATCCACTGACCCACCCACCCATTCATCCATTCATCTATCCACTGACCCACCCATCCATCCATTTATCTACTGACCCACCCACCCACCCATCCATCCATTTATCCACCAACACATACATGCATATATCAACATCCACCACCCACCCACCCACCCATCCATTCGTCTACCCACCTGATATAGACTGAGCACATCAGTCTAGTGACCATCCCAAGTGATCACTGTGGCCTCCGTGTGAACAGGTGTGAGTAGAACCAATTCCTTCCCAGAAAATATGCATTCAGGCAGAAACCATGTTCAAGACATGGGGTCCATGGCGGGGTCTCTGGGTCCTGTTGATCCTGTCAGCGAAGATCCCCTTTGGAGTAAATGGCCTTGCAGCTGAGATGTCAAGGAGCAGGAATCAGCAAGGCACGGGAAAGGGGAACCAAGAAAACAACTCCCACAGATTGAATGGCAAGAGAGCTGGGGCCATGGGAAAAGGCTGTATAGGCGGAGGTGACCAGAGGCACATGGACAATGGAAGGGTCTGCAAGGCCTGTTCCCAGGCCTAGGACCTTCAGCACTGGGAAGCCAGGACATGCTTAAGGTTCAAACTTCCTTCCCATCCCCCCAAACCTGTGCTGCAGAGTCCTAGCCATTGCCCGTGTTCTGAGACCGTCCCCAGCCTCAGATCCTTCCTCGCTCCCTCCCCATTCTGCCGGCTCAACAGAACCGTGCTTACTTTTGAACCTGCAAACTTGAAAGATTTAAATCATGGATTTTTGTGAGCGGCTGAGCTCGCTCTGGGCGAGCTGATAAAAGGTCCACCCGGAAACACTTCAGTATTGATGAGTTTTAACTCGGGCATTGATTGGGCAGTGACATATTTTGAATAATGATCCACATTAAAAATACAAGGATTCTATTGATCGTGCCGTATTAAAATAATTGAGTAATCCTTAGCACTTGTGAGGCGTTGGAAAAATTTGCTTTTCCTTAAGAGCTGCCCTGTGAAACAGTATGTAACTTACACCAAATCCCCCATCTCTATCTCTCTTCTGGGCACAGTTGGGTTCCTGGGGTGTGTGGAGAAGGAGTGGGGGCTAGCTGGGGAGTCCCTGGGGCAGAGGGAGGTCGGGAGGGACTGTTTAGCATCTCCAGGGGGGTCGAGGTGAGGCCAGAGGGGATATGAGTTTGCTTTGATTTTTTTCCACAACCCTGGCTTCCATACCTTGTGAATTTGAGATGGCACTTCTTTTTTAATTGATTCAATAAATTCTTTAATTGGATCACTTTAATTGAATGTAATTGAGAGACAGTTCCAAAGTTGTTCATGATTGAGTTTCAGTCATACAATGTCCAATACCCCTCCCTTCATCAGGACACGTTTCCTGCCACTTTCCATCCCCTCCTGCCTCTATGGGGAAACACTTTTCTTCTCTCTCTCTCTCTCTCTCTCTCTCTCTCTCTCTCTCTCTCTCTCCTTTTTTCCTTTTAGACACTGTGATTTGCAGTACTGTTCCTGAAGGGGTACCCTGCCTATCCCTTTCCCTCCTCTCAGCACCCAGTTTCTGTCCAGAGTGCTCCTTCCCAACTCCCACTGTCCTAGTGCTCCCTTCTCAGTCCTCACTGCATCCTCTGCTCTCTGTGACAAACTTCCTCCCATAAACTGGTCCTCCTGGCCCTCATCTCTATGGTCTTTGGATATTAGTACTGTGCTCTGGGGTGGCACCTCTTTGTGGGTTCAGTCTAAGACTCTCTGTTCACACTTCATCCAAGTCCCCTCAACTCTTTTCTGGGTGCTTGTGGCCACTGCTTCTTACAGGGCACCTGTCTCTTGTCTGTCTGGTAACTTGTCTCCTCTCTTCACTGGTGGGGACAACCCTTCCCCACTGCTTACGAAACCTTGAGAATCAGGGCTGGCTGAGACAGGATTTTACATGGACTGCTGGGCCATTGCACCCTCATTCCTTCCCCCTGTGCAGCCACAATTCACTCATCCACTCATCTGGGTGGCATTCCGGGAAGCCTCCCAGAGATGCTCCTGACAGGTGGCTAAGCTCACCTCCACCCCTGCACGCGCCTTCCCTGCAATCTCTGCCCTGCAGAAGCCGGATCCCCTCCCTCTTATGTGAAGGTGTGTCGTAGGTTCTAGATCTCGCTTTTCTGCCAAGGGACTCGTATTTTCTCTTCTGTTTCTCACCTTTAATTGCTCAAGACAGGATTGTGTGGAGCTGAGTGAGGTTTCTCCCGGTTTTAGGCTGTCAGGTTGAGGAAGCCTCGATCCAACTCAGAATCCTCAGTGTTTTTCCCTTATTTGCTTGCAGAAATCTTCTTGCTTCTCTCTCATCTGTCATGGCTCTTGTCATTCCTGGGTCTAAGTTGGTTCCTGTCTGCTGTATATCAGGCTCATGTTTCTCATTCTTTGGGGCTACAGATTTTGTAGAGGTTGAAGCACTATTTATGGGCATTACGATCTTTTCCTTAATGTAATTTCTGGTCCATCTTCTGTGAACTCCCAAACGACGTCTGTGTGGTCCTTTGCCCAAACTCTTTCATCCACTTTTTTTTTGTTTTGGTTTTGTTTATTGGACCTCACCAGATGGCATTCAGGGTTTACTTCTGGCTCTGCTCTCAGAAATCACTCCTGGCAGGCCCAGAGAACCCTATGCCTGGGATGCCGGGAATCGAATCCAGGTCGCCCACATGCAAGGCAAATGCCCTCACCACTATGCCATCACTCTGGCCCCTGCCCACTTTTTCTGACTGTACTTATGGGGTCACTCCATGCCATGAATGTCATTTTCCAAAAACTCTTCAAAATCACATGGTGTCAGACTTTCAAGTTGGCTCTTGTTTAGATTATTTTGTTTCGTCCAAGTCATTTAATTTTTCTACCTATTTCAGAGTAATCCTTTTCTTCAGACATTGAGAGAATTGTGATCTGCTTGGAATGTGTAAGTCAGTTGGGGATCATTTTCATGTCAGTGATAATGAACTGCACTTTTCAAGAAAATAGACTCTCTCTCTCTCTCTCTCTCTCTCTCTCTCTCTCTCTCTCTCTTTGGGCCACATTTAGTGATGCTCTGGAGTTACTCCTGGCTCTGTGCTCAGAAATTACTCCTGCACAGCAGTAGAGGGACTTGGTTTGACTCCCCGGCATTCCATAGGGTCCCCTGAGCCTGTCAGGAGCAATTTCTGAGTGCAGAGCCAGGAGTAATCCCTGAACACCTCCAGGAGTGGCCCAAAAACAAAAACAAAAACAAAAAAAAGAGAGAGAAAGAAAGAAAATCACTCCTGGCAGGCTTGGGGGACCCTATGGGATGCTGGGATCCATCTGGGGTTGGCTGTGTGTAAGGCAAACATCCTCCCTGCTGTTATTGCTCTGGCCCTTATATGTGCTTTTGGAAAGGGGCATATGTTGCTACCTTGCTGAGCTGCTGTTTTTAGGGGGAAAAGGTTGGATGTTCCCTCACGACATAATTAGGGACTTTCAACACCACAGACTCATTTCCTGGACTTGCCCCCAGCTTGCCTACCTGTAACCTATTTCATAGCTGCAGCTGTTTCCCAAACCTGGATGCCCAGACACTTGTTGCTGTCCCAGTTGCCTCCTGCACAGCAAGTGTGGCATCCTGAGTCTTTTCTCTTGCCCATGTTGGATTGTGTCAACCACTTTTTTTCTTCTCTTCTGGAGATGAGAGTACGACTTGCCATTTTGACTCGGTCCTTGTTACCAAAGGCCTTCATTGATTTCCAAACGCGAAATTGATGCTCAACAGGCTGTCATGTATTCTTTTGATATCACTGCATTTTATTGGCTTATATTTCTAAAGGCTTTGCATATGCACTGAGTGAGGCAATGGCTCTGGAGCTACCTACCTTGCCTTTGATTGTCTGTTGTCTAGTGTTTGTGTTGGGATGATGTGAGATTCCTGGGAGCAGCGCACTGTATACTGACTGTATTCTGAGAGAGTTTGCGTGGACATGGTTTTCTTTATGCTTTAAGTGTGGGTCTGCATTTGCCAGTGGAAAGAAAGTTGGAGACTCTGAAGGCAGGTTTTGAACTGTCATTACATTTTTCTTTTAAAAATCTTTTGGGGCCGGAGAGTTAGCACAGTTGTGGGGTGTTTGCCATGCATGCAGCTGACCTGACCTGGGAGAGAACTGGTTCAATTCCTGGCATCCCATATGGTCCCCCAGCCTGCCAGGGGTGATTTCTGAACACAGAGCCAGGAGTAATCCCTGAGTACTGCTGGGTGTGGCCCAGAAACCAATCAATCAATCAAATAAAGTTTAAAAAAAAATAACATCTTCCTTCCTCCCTCCCTCCCTCCCTCCCTCCCTCCCTCCCTCTCTCCCTCCCTCCCTCCCTCCCTCCCTCCCTCCCTCCCTCCCTCCCTCCTTTCTTTCTTTCTTTCTTTCTTTCTTTCTTTCTTTCTTTCTTTCTTTCTTTCTTTCTTTCTTTCTTTCTTTCTTTCTTTCTTTCTTTCTTTCTTTCTTTCTTTCTTTCTTTCTTTCTTTCTTTCTTTCCTTCCTTCCTTCTTCCTTTCTTCTTCTTTCTTGCTTTCTTTTCTCCTTTGTTTTTCCTTCCTTTTTTTTTTTTTGTTTTGTTTTGTTTATGTTTTTGGGCCACACGCCTGACTCTGTGCACAAGAATCACTCCTGGGCTGGTCCAATGGCAGTGGCTTATCTTATCTGAACTTATTAACATTAGTATCACAAAGGTTGGTATATTACCTCCCCACTGCTCAATTTGACTGGCTTAAAAAAAAAAAATCACTCCTGGAAGACTCAGGGGACCCTGTGGGATGCCCACCTTTGGGTTGGCTGCGTGCAAGGCAAATGCCCTTCCACCTATGCTATTGCTTCAGCCATTCTGTTTTTTTTTAATTAGTTATCTTATTTTTTATTTGATTTATTTTTAGGGGATCCCCAGTCTAACTCCCCCACACAGTGCAAACTTCATAGTGTGGTGGTGTTGACTAAGGACACAGCGCCCCCTAGTGTTCTTTAGATGCTCTGCAGGCTGGGGATCAGGCTTGGGGACTTCTGCATGTAAGGTGCAGGATCCAGCCCTTGGAGCGGTCTCTCTGGCCTCTTCAACCCCTCTTAAATTGTTTTTTTTTTTTTTGAGGAAATATTCATGTAGATGTATCCTCTCTGTGTTTATCTGTATGTTTTTTTTTTCAGATCAAAGCATTTTATTTTACTGGGGTGTGGGGGAATCTTCAGGGTTGAGGATAAGCCGATGTCCTCGGGGAGCAGGGATCTCCGGACCCTAAGGCCACAGAAAGTATCTGTGTGTTTTTAAATGTGCAGGCATTGTCCTTGGGATCTGAGTTATCAAATGGATGGTCATGGAATGGTGGCTATAAGTCCCCTGCCCTCCAGTGGTCTGTGCAGTCTGTAATGATGCTCCCTCCTGTTCACTCCTGAGTGCCCAAGAAAGACTTCCTACCCAAGGAAGACCGAGCCAAGAGGGCCGGAGAAATGGCACAGAGGATCGAACCCCCGCCCTGATTGCAGGAGGCCGAGGTTCTGGTCTCAGCAACATATGATCCTCCAAGTTTTGCTGGGTGCCACCCCTGAGCACAAAGCAGACATCGCCTTCAGTGACATATGGGGGTGCAGAGTATGGCCCCCAAACTGGATCTGGTTCTTGCCACTCCTGCATGGAGCTCCACTCTGCTATCTCTCCCTGTGTCCTGGGACACTTCCAGGAGCACCAGTCCTCCTCCCTTGCTGTCCTCTCTGACCTCTGCCTCACTGGCTGAACAAGCCAGCACTTCCTCCATCCTGCCCAGCCTCAATGGTGTCAGCCTTATACATATGGACACAAACTCCTTAGTGCTCTCACAATGACAGTCACCTCACTGTGCCCTTCTCAGAGCAGAGCCTGTTAGGATCTCTATGCCCAGATGAACCTCACCCACTCTATTGGTCCTAAGGCCCCTATGGAACCTTTTTTGTTTGTTTTTGGTTTGAGTGTCACATCCAGATGTGCTCAGGTATTACTCCTGGCTCTGTGCTCAGGATTTACTATTGGTAGGCTTGGGGGACCCTATGGGATGCCAGGGACCAAACCCAGGTCTACCACTTGCAAGACAAATGCCCTTCCCACTGTGCTATGGCTCCACCCCTTCCCACCAGCCTTTTAAGCACAGATTTTCACCCATCTCCTTGATGATAAATATACAACCTCTTTCAGTCCTTTGACGGTGAAGGGAATTTCAGGAGACAAAGACAATGGCTGAAGGGTGACCGGTCACATGACATGTGCATCTTTATCCCTAGAAGCTGCTAGAAAACACTGATGGTCTTTGCCAAAAAATTGGACTGAAGCACAGGCAGGGGCAGCCACTTTCCTCCTGAGCACTGTTGAGTATAGCAAAAAAATGTTTGTTTGTTTTTTCCTGCTAACTTGAGGGACATACCCCACTCCCACAGTCACTGTCTAGAAGCCCCTAAAATTCCCCTGAGAATCCAGCAGAGTTTGTGGGTGTCTTCTGGAGTTTTGTGTTGTTTAGAGTTGTGGTCTCAGTCTGTGCTTATTAGATAGATGGTAGGTGAATGGTGGTGCCTGATTGTGTAGATGGATGGTAAGTGGATGTAGGGTTCGTGGGTGAATTAGTGGATGGACGACGAGTAAATATCGGATAGGTGGATGGATGGGAGGATGAACAGGTGGGTCGATGGATGATGGACGTTCAATGGGTAAGTGGGTAGGCGGGTGAATGAATAGATGAATGAATGGATGGGCGCATCAGTGGGTGATGAGTGAATGCATGGGTGGTGGGTAGATCAATGGATGGATGAATGGGTGGGTGGATGGATGGATGATTGATGTTCGATGGATAGATAGGTAAATGGGTAGCTGGGTGAATGGATGGATGAATGACTGGATATACCAATGGATGGATGGGTGAACGCATGGGTGGTGGATAGATAGATGCGTGATGGATGGCGGCTAGGTGGATGGATGGGTTGTGGATGAATGGATGGGTGGATTGGGTAGTTAGATGGATGAGTCATTGAATGGACAGATAGATGGGTGAATGGGGTATGAATGAATGATGGGTGGATGGGTAAGTGGATAGTTGGTGGAAGGGTGGATGTTGGTGGATGGACAGATAGGTAGACAGGTGGTAGGAAGATCAGCAGGTAGATGGATGGTTAGAAAGTTGGATAGGGTGATGGTATCTTTTCTTGGTAATGAGAACTGTACCTAAATACTTTCATATGGTTTTAAATCCTTCAAGGAACCCTATAAGTATATGATTTTATCGCCTTTTTGTCGAATGGACTCAGAGAGGTAAAGTAACTTCCCATAATGCCTTAGTCACTGCTGGGCTGCCTAATGGTCGTAAGTCCAGGAGTGTCTCTAGCTCGTGAACTGCAGAACCCTTCCTTCCCGTGGGAAGTAGCTGCATTATTTTCTCTGCAAAAAAACCTCCCAACCTGTGATTAACACAACTTTTTTTTCCCCTCCTGAGAAAATAGTTATTTAATGAGCCCATAAAACTAGCGGTGAAGACTTTCTGCGGATAAATAACTCCTCCAAAGGCACCCAAAGGTTCAACCTTGCGGCCGGAGTGATAGGACAGTGGGCAGCAGTGCTTGCCTGGCAAGTGGTTCACTTGAGCTCAATCCCTTGCCAGGAATGATCCCTGAGCTTCGAGCCGAGAGGATAACCTGCACACCACCAATGTGGCCCCCAAACCAAAACAAAGCAGGGAAGAAAAAGGGGGGGTCATCTTAACTCTCTGACCACTGTTTGGATTAGCTGCTTACCTATTGGAGCAAGAAGGGCTGGAGCGGGGGTGGGGTGGGCAGAGAAGTGCTGAAGCTTCCCCCCTCACCCCAAGAACCAGCATTCCATCCTGAGTGGTGTGCTATCGTTACGTAAGCAGTCAACTCTCCGCTCTTTGTCAAAGTCTGGCTCCTACCGAAACGGAGTTCGAGAAGGAGAGAAAGAGAAGCTGTCAGCAGCGGTTTTGTTCCAAGTTCCACTTGGCTAGCGTGTGCGGGTGACGCGCACTGTAACAAAGCTTTAATATAATTAAATTTTAACTTCCATGTAGAATCTAGTGGGTAGGCAGATGTACCGGGATGTTAAACTTTATGTCGCTGGAAAATGGTTTTCAAGTACATCGGAGGCAGGCCATCCAGCTGTAAAATTATCTACCATAGGACACTGCATCATGGCTCCGATCTTTTTCTTTTAATTAAAAATGTACCTGCAAGTTGACTCTCCCCCTGCTCTCTGCTACTTCACCGCCACTCTCCTACACTACGGTGGGTGGCCCGGCTGAGCTGGGAACCTAGAAGGATGTTGGTGTAGGAAAACCCCCCCCTTTTTTTTTTTTGGGTCACACCCGGCGGTGCTCAGGGGTCACTCCTGGCTGTCTGCTCAGAAATAGCTCCTGGCAGGCACGGGGGACCATATGGGACACTGAGATTCAAACCAACCACCTTTGGTCCTGGATCGGCTGCTTGCAAGGCAAACGCCGCTGTGCTATCTCTCCAGGCCCGGAAAACCCCTTTTCAATGATACAACTCTTTGAGGAACTCTTTGCCTCTCTGCAGACCCAAGGACAGCCCCCATGATTGGGTGGAGGTGGGGTTCCAGAAATCTAGGCAGCATTAGAACTTCACAGAATCAGGGCTAGAGCATGCTGTGTAGCCAGGGGCTCCCCAACTGCTTGGAAGTCTCTTCTTAGAAATGAGATGCCACCAGGCTCCTAGGTCCTGGACCCCTACATGGTTTTATGCTTAATTTTTTTCTTTAGAATTTTTGTTCTTTTGGGGTTACATCCAGTGGTGCTCACAGCTCATTCCTGGCTCTACATTGAGGAATCACTCCTGGCAGGACTCCGGGGACTATGTGGGGTGCCAGGGATAAAACTCAGGTCAACCGTATACAAAACAAGCAATGTACCCTTTGGCCTTTCTCTCCAGCTACTTACTTTCATGCTAATTTTCTCTTGCTCAGAGAATGTGGCCCCTTTTAATCTTGAGTTTGATGACTAAACAAAGGGGCCGGAGAGATAGCACAGTGGTAGGGCGTTTGCCTTGCATGCAGCCTACCCAGGAAGGACCTGGTTCGGTTCCTGCCTGGCATCCCATGTGGTTCCCCAGCCTGCCAGGGGCGCTTTCTAAGTGCAGAGCCAGGAATAACCCCTGAGTACTGCTGGGTGTGTTCCCAAAAACCAACCAACTAATCAATCAATAAATAAATATAAATAAAGTTTTAAAATGTTAAAATGCTGGAGGGTTGAGGTTCCTCTCAGTCATTGGCACCCCTCCCCTAATATGGGGAGTGCCCAAGGTCTTCATGGGAGGCCACTACTAGCCAGTCGAGGTCAGAAGGCTGACAGGAAAAGGCAGAGTAGGACCATGGGCATGTGCCTACCCGAGCTGGCCCAGGAGTTGCTCTTTGGCCCAGGGAAGAGTGTCTAGGGCATTCAGACATGGCCCGCCTCATAACTGCCCCCCAACTCATTAATATTTCAGCCCTTAATTATGATGTGCCCAGGCAGGTTTTAGAAATGTTGGCACCTAGCAAGAAAGCCAGGAAGCAAATGCTCCATATTTTGGGGGAGAGATACAGAGATCAATTGAGGCATGTCCCTGTGTTTGTAGGACAGAAATCAGGGCTTGAAGAGCACGTGACAGCCCTGGTGGATGGGGGTGTGTGGCCACATGGGTGTCCTGAACCCCCTTTTCTCTCTAGATGCTTGGCTGCCTCCATGAAAGAAAGGTTAGTGGTGGAGTAGGCAGACTCTTACAGGTCCACAGATTTAGAACCTTCTGGAGTCTCTGGAACATTCAGGAAGCTCTGCTTTCTTGCAACCCCTGGCCTGCCTACTCTGTCCCCTGGGCTGGAAAGATAGGGTGATGTGATGGAAGGAGGCAGTCTAGCCTCTCCGTCTTGAGAGCAGGGCTTTGTGGGAAGTGGGAGGATTCAGTGGGACTTGGAGAAATGTGGGTGAGGGTGTGTGTGTGTGTGTGTGTGTGTGTGTGTGTGTGTGTGTGTGTGTCCCTTTGATTGAGGACTAGGGATCATGGGACAGTGGCTGCTCCTTCCAGTTATCAGGGTGGTTGGGTGTGAACTTGGGGATGGTGTTTCAAGGACCCCAGTGAGCTGAGAAGACAGGGGCCTGGCACAACTGTGGTGTTGTAAATGGGAATGGGGCAGCCGAATTGCTGGAGGCCCCAGCCTAATGCCAGTGCAGCAACTGGGGCCTCGAAACGAACAGGGGCTGGGGGCCTGATGCCACTCGGGGGGAGGATCCCAATGGGGGGACCAGCTGTGGACCAGACTGACCCCCCCCCCCAGAGACCGAAGGCTGACAGCCAGCTGGGGCACAGTAACTTGGAGCTCCAGGTAGGGTCGGTGCTCACAGAACCAGAAGGCAGAGGGGCAGGCACCCAGCCCAGTGTGGGGACAGCTGTGCTGGGACCCTGGGCACTCAGCCAGGTCCAAAGACAATGTCAGCTCTTCTGGATGCAACACCTTTATGTCCATCCTGATCTGTTTATACTGCAGCCTTTTCTCCTGGGGAGCAGCAGGTGGGCCTGGGCCCCAAGTCTGTTGGGCTTGGGGTTTCCTCTTGACCCCCAGGGGACCCTTTCTGGGGTGCCAGGGAGCAGAAAGGGGGAACTCAGCTCAGAGTTCAAGCACCTTTTCTAGAGTGAAAACCAGACTTCTGGTGACTTTGATTCACTCCAGTAGCCAAATGTCAGCTTCCACCGCACAGGTAGAAGCTGCCCTGTCCTCAGACCAGCTTCCTCAGGGCAATGCAGCTTTGCCCAACCTGGCAGTGTGTGGACGGGGTTTCTTCAGATTCAGCCTCGTGCAGTGTCACACACAGACACATTCTGACCTCAGCTGAATCAGAAATGATGGCTCCAGACACCTCACACCTGCAGGCCTGTGCACCCTCACTTCACACCTCACTTCACACCTGTGGGTCTGTATACTCTCTAAAAACTCACACCTCACACCCAGGACCCTGTGCCTTGCCTGGATCCACGTCTGTGTCTCTGAGTAGCCAGGACCGATCCTTATTTCTGGGTCACCCTATATGGTTCCAAGACCTCACCTCCACACCTGTGTCACACTCTTGTCCCCTCTCCCTAGGAATGTCCTTTCACCTTATCCAGCCCCTATGCTCTTATGCAGAATAACCTCCCTCTTTTGTTTTTGGTTTTGTTTTGGGGTCACAACTGGTGGCGCTCGGGGGTTCTTCCTGACTCTATGCTCAGGAATTACTCCTGGCAGGCTCAGGGGACTCTATGGGATGCTGGGGATTGAATCCAGGTTGGCTGCATGCAAGGCAAACATTTTCCCCACTGTGCTCTTGCTCCAGCTCCAACCTCCCTTTCTTAAGCAAACATCCCCGATCTAGGCTTGTCCCCAACTGCCTTCCAGGAAGCCCCGAGTTTTTTTCCCCAGGTGCTGCTCTGGACCTGACCTCAGACTGTGGGTCTCTCAGTGCCCAGCAGGGTCCCTGTTTTCTGTCCACTGGTTCCCTACAGAATCTGTAATATCTGAGGGAAGACATTTTGGGGTCCTTTGCTTCTGTGCTCCTTGTGGAACCTCCTGGACCCACGTGCCCCCCTGAGGTGGGGACTCCTGTCTGGGGCCTCCCCAGCCTTTCCGTCTCCTCTTTTCCTGGCCCTGGCAGCCAGGACTTCCCCTGCGGGACTCTGGCCCTCTCCATCTTGCCTTAAATAAGGGCTCAGGGCCCTGCCAGCTTATTCATCTGCTGTATTTATGGGAACCACTAAAGACTTCAAAAAGGGGTTTAATTCAATGCGACGTTCTAGCTTTGAAGAAATTTGTTTAATAGCGCAGGGAAAATTGGGCTTTTAATACGGGAGGAGCCGCTGGAGTCTGGAAGTTGAGAGGAATGGAAGTGGGGGTGGAGGCACCGTGCACCCTGGGGGGCTGGGCAGAGGGAGCCTGGGTGCTGCCTTCCAGCTGTGCTGGGGGAAGGATGTGGAGGGAGAAATGGGACTCAGGGTCCACTCGTGGCAGCCTGGGCTACTCCTCTGGCTTTAAGCAGGGCCCGGGCAAGCCCTCAGCCCTGAGTGGTGGGATCGCCTGGCTGACAGCTGCTGTGTGGGTTCCTGGGCCCCAGCCCTGTGCTATGCGAGTCACTGAGCCCAGCTTCGATGCAGTGGGGGTCACTGGGCCTGGCGGGGATGCTGTGTTGCTGGGTCACTGTGCAGATCCAGTTGGAAGGGGGTGCCCTTCAGGAGGCACGGAACGACAGTTCTGAGAGGGAAGGAGGCATCAATCCAGGGTGTCCCCCCCAGAGACACCACCCTCTCCCTCACAGGAAGTGGGAACCCATCCTTGAAGGAGCAGGAGCCACCACTGGGATGAGGCTTTGGGGATGGAAGAAGGGCCTGTTATGCCAGATGTCCCCTGCCATGCATTTATACACACATGCACATTCTACCCACATGTGTATACACATCGAAACACATGTACACAAACCCACAAGGCACCGCACACGTGTACAGAACAAACACACGAACACACATCAGACGTGCGCACATGCTTATGCACATGGGCATGGGTATACACATTGACACCATACATGTGAATACACATGTGTCCATACACATATTAATCATATATGTACCATCACAGGAGTACATGCATGCATGTTCACTGTGCCCGCACCTACTGACTCATGTATGTTCCCATGAGCCACATGCACCACCGCTCATGATTATATTTACAGATGTACGTAGCCACACACATCACATACATGAGCACGCAGTTATTACATACATCCTCACACAGACACTGCTCCCTGGGCCTTGCTGGATTTTTAACGAGACGTCCCATCCACTGCTCTCTCTACCCACTCCTATGTGGGTGACAGGATGTGGGCTTCTCCCCACAGTTGAGGGGAACGTCTTGGGTGTCCCGTGCCCCTCCGCACCCTCCCCTCCGAAGTGGGGCATCTGTTTCTGAGCCTGAAGCGCACAGATTTGTTGCCCCGGGGCATGCTGCAGGCTGGGCAGGCACTGGCCTGTGCTGCTGTCTGTAATCAGACACGTTTCCACTGTCCAGGTCCCCAGAGTTCTGTGTTCAGGGATCACTCCTGAGGGTACTCAGGCTGCTAGATGGGGTGTTGGGGATCGAACCAGGTTGGCTTTGTGGGAGGCAAATACTATCCTGTCATCCTATCTCTTGGGTGCACCTGGAGGCTTTTGCATAAAGGATGGGGCTCAGCGGTCCCGGGGGCGCTGTCTGCTGACAAGCAGACAAGACCCAGCTGGTGGGGTTTGCCATCCCCTGACGCTCTGCACCCACCCGCAGTCTTTCTCCCCTGACCAGACAGCTTGGGGCATTGAGCCCAGCGACCTCGCCCAGACGTCCCAACTGCAGGGACTGCAGGGCACAGCCAGCCAATCTATGCCTAGGTGACACTGCCCATGCCCTGGACAGCTCCCTGGACAGCCTGTCCTGTGCCTGTGAACCCGCCATCTGTGCTGGAGACACCTGGAGAGGGAGGGGAGCGGCTCCACACTGGCTGCGGTTTTGCTTGGGGAGCTCCAGCACTAATGCAGTTTTTGTCCTCCCGCGTCTCCGTCTCCTTCCTCCCCTTCTCTCCTCCACTTTCGTGACTTCCCGCTCCCTTTCACCTTCCCCCTCCTCCCTCTTCTTTCTTCTGTTTTGTTTTTTTTTTTTTTTGTTTTGGCCACACCTGGCAAAACTCAGGGGCTACTCCTGGCTCTGCACTCAGAAATCGCTCCTGGCAGGCTCGGGGGACCCCTTGGATGCTGGGGATCTCTTCAGCCCCCCTTCTTCCTTCCCTTCTTTCCCTCCTTCATTTCCTTTTCATCTCCTATTTTCCATCCCTCATTTCCCTACTTCCTTTTCCTCCTTCTCCAGCTTTGGGCAGGACACCCCAAGTGAACACTGGTGACTCCCCCAGAAGACCCTAAAGAGAAGGAGCCTCCTTTCTGGAAATTTCCCTGGGGGCAGGGTTGAGTGTACACCCTTCATTTCTGTTGTGTTTTTCCCCCCTAGCTTTGCTCTTCTGCCAGCTCCGATTGGATTCACCACAGATTAACATTTTCCATTATACGTTATAATGTGTTTTTTTTTTTTAAACCAAATCTCCCTTCACAGATTGCTGTCTTCATAATACTGGAATTATTTCTCAGTCACTTTAAAAGTCTTGCTTCATTAGGTTGGTGACTGTTTGGTAATTTGCAAAGTCACTTTCGCAAGTTTTTTAATATTGCCCGGTTGAGAATCACAGTCATAAATGTATTTGGTCTTTAATAGTGTTATGATTCTGTCGGAACGAGTAGGGGGGACGACACGCGAGTCAGTAATTAGCCCTGACCTTAGCCCTGTTCTTGCAAGGAGGGGTTAGGGGAGGTGGGGGCCATCCCCAGAGCCCCTGTTCCCGAGCTCAGCTCCTGATCTGTAGCGCCCTGACCCTCACCTTTGCTCCTTTTAGGGGCTCAGTGTTCTTCCTTCCAGGAGAAGCATCTCCTGTCTAGATGCCTGATTTCCTACCTCTTGGGGTCTTCGCTCTGAAATCCCATCCTGGCTCCCGCTTTTCTCTCTGGATCTTGACAGCTGAGCCACCACTAGAGGATACAACTAGAAGCATGAATTTGGAAGGGGGTGGGTCCTCACTTTCTTCTTGTTCTGTGAGTGGGGCTGGTGAGAGCAGTGGTTGGTGTGGACGGTGATACCCTAAGACTTCTGATCCCCTCTTCAAGATACTCCATATTGGTGGAAGTGCCTTTCTGCCCAGTTCCCACCTCCAGGAGGCCTCTCGGGATCCCTGCTGGCTGGAAGGAGAGCCTGGCTGAGGAAGGGGGGCTGTGGGCAGATTTCCAAGCCAGAGCCCCTCAGCTGCCAGCCTTGTTTCATGACAGAATCTTTGGGCAGCCCTGGAACCCGTCTGCCCAGCCCCCCCCCCCACTCCCTAATCCCTGCCCCTCCTGCTGCTCCCAGATGTTCCAGGCCTTTTCCCTGGACAAATCAATGTTGACGTTTTGATGAGAGCACGTTGTGCCTGTTCCATCATTTGAATCTGACTCGAGCCTTTCAGAAAGAGTGGAGGTGAAAGGAATCGGATGGGAATCCACACTGGGGAGGGCCCAGGCTCTTTCCTAGATGTGGGGCTCCCCAGCACAGGGCCTGGCGGGATGGGTAGCACCTTAACCTGTTTGGGCCGCAGGTAGTCCCAAAGATTTTGTGCTGCCCCGAGTCTCCCTGTCTCCCTGTCTCTGCCCTTGTCTGGGATGCAAATAGCCCTGGAATGGTGATATTTTGCATTCATTGAGCAAAGCCAAGTCCCTGCTGCAGCCTCTGGGCCCTGGCCTGCAGGCCACCTTCTGCTCAACTCGAGTCTCCCCTTTGCAAAGATTTGTGGGGAGCACCAGGGAGTGCCCCAACTGAGCACATGTCTGCGCAGCCAGTGACCCTCTGTCCCTGGCTCTATATGGTGGGGAACCCTCTAACCAGGGGGCATCGCCAAAGGGAGACACCAGCACATGCACAGGAGAGACAGCGCATGCATGCTTGCACATGCGCAGGAGGAAACTGTCAGAGCAAGGGCGGGGCTTGCACATGCGCAGGAGGGAGCTGTCAAAGTTGCTGGGCCATTGTACTGACCTGATCTTTATGCTTCCCTTCCCTTCTCCCAGTATTGTGAGCACAGGGTGACCCCAAAGGTCCCCGGGTTCAGTTTCTGTCATAGCCCCTCTCGTTGTCAGAGGCTCTGTGCACAGCAGATAGACCCCCGGGACCCCAAGTTTCACAGACATTGGGATTTTAGCAAGGGAGAATGAGCCCCCTTTTCCTTATGGTCCCCACAGTCTGGCTGGCTTTGGGAGGTACCATGGCAGGTTTTTTTCAGAGAGCAGTGACTAGGGTGCCCTGGCCTGAGCAATTTTGAGGGTCCCAGTCCTGGACCCAGAAAATGAGTAGATGGTGGGGATGACCCAGAAGATGAGTAGATGGTGAGTCCCCCATCCGGACTTCCTTCTTGGGTGCTGGGATTCTATGGCTAGCTGAACCCAGGTTGCAGGCAGTACCTGGTTGGGGGGATCTTTGCTGTGGGCAGGCGGGGGCTCTTTCCTGTCCAGCTGCCAGTATAGACCCAG
The DNA here is from genome assembly GCF_024139225.1 of Suncus etruscus. NCBI lineage: Eukaryota > Metazoa > Chordata > Mammalia > Eulipotyphla > Soricidae > Suncus > Suncus etruscus. Next base: position 3,598,127 of record NC_064853.1, read on the forward strand.
CGTGGTGCCCAGCAAAAGGAATCCAGGGAATGAGTGGGTTCCTGTGTTTCCAAGCGGGGACCGTCATGGGGAAGTGGCATAGATGGAGCTAGCTCCAGGGAGCTTGACTAGTTGGAGACTGTCTGGGGTACCAGAGATACTCAGGTGCCCATTTCCAAGGTGTGGGACTTGGGGTGCTTCTCAATGGAGAATGGTCTTTGTTTAGGCCCTTTCAAGGCACTCTGGGCTTGAAAAGCCAATAGCCCCTAGGGAACTTGAACCCCTGCAAGCCCTTTACCCGGTTACCATTTCTCTAACCAAGAATGGATGGGAGTGTCTGCATGAGACCCATCATGCATCTGAGCTGATGCTTCTTCCCAAGTGTGAGGGATTCCCTGCCATGGCTGTGCTAGCTCCTTCTTTCATTTCCCAAAGACTCCCAGCCTCCCTTTCACTGGGGACTCACCCCAGTCCTCTGAACAGAAGCAGAAATCCTAAGAGAATGGCTGTAAAAATAACAATTCTCAAGGCCTGCCTTGTCCCCGAGAAAGCACAAATCAAAAGGAATTCCTTTGCAGAAAAAAAGGAATTCAATACAGATGAACACAGATGCCAGAAGCCTTTAGCACTGCTGGGAGAGGAGAGAGAAGAGAGGGGAGAGAAAGAAGGGGGGAGAGAGAAGGAAGGGAGGAAGAGAGCGAGAGGGAGTGAGAGAGAGAAAAGGTAGGGAGACGCTTCTCAATATTGCAATTGTGAGCTTGACCTTGGTCCTACCCATTCCCTCTGGTTCCTGAGCATCACCAGGAGTGGCTTCTGAGCACTACTGGGTGAGTCCCAACATTGAAGAAAGAAAAAAAACCCACAAAAACAACCCCACCCCACCCCCAACCTGTAGTTTAGTAGGCAAATACCAGTGAAATCCTCATGGACCTTCATGCCTCAGCCCATGCCATCTCAGTCTGAATATGTATGCGGGTCCGAGCTGTCTGGTGGCAGTGTGGCAGGAAACCTGCCCCCTCAGTGGGACAATCACTGTGAAGAAACAACCCAGCAGATGCCTCGTAATGAGGCTCCCCACCTACAGATCTGACCTGTCTTGCCCATGGTCTACCCTGGTTCAATCTCCGCATCTCATAGGGTACAGTAAACCTAGATAAAAGCTTAACAAAGGCTTTCCCCCCAACTTCCTGTTAACCTCTTCTTTTGTATGTAAAACCACACCAGGATTACAGGGCCTTTCCCCCACCCTGTTGGGTGGGGTTTTGGATAATAAGGAAAAAGTGCTGGCTTGGGGGGAAAAGAGAAGACAACAAGAGATAGGCTGCACAGAAAAAGACATGGTTTAGGAGCACAGGCCTGAGAGAGCTTGGCAAAGAAAGCAGATGGCAGAAATACTTATGGCAGAGAAAAGCTGTGAGGAATAAAGCAAGCTGACTCCAATGAATATCTTTTCTGACTGATGTGTATTATTTCTCTGCTGCTTCTACCCTGCTTCCTCAGACCCATCTGCCTGAGCAGTTAGAAACATGGTGCCTGGGGCAACTTCACTCAACACGTAGACGCTATATTTTTATTTGTATTCTACACCATAGGGTCCCTCAAGTCTTCCAGGACTGATTTCTGAGTGCAGACAGGAGGAACTCCTGAGTACTGCTGGGTGTGTCCCCCTCTAAAAAAACAAACAAACAAACCCAAAACTGGAAAAGCTGAGCAAAGGACCATCCTGATGCAATTCTGCAGGGTACCATGCACACACCCCCAACACTCACAGTATTGGGTTCTCCCTCAGTTATTTCATTCACAGTAACTAGAAGCAACCCAAGATTCCAGCAACAGCCAACCGGCCCATGAGGAAGAAGCTGTGCGTGGCCGAACAACCAGTTTCCTCTTCAAGCAACATGTGTCCGGTGCCTCTGTTGTACCAAACACAAGACCCATGCCATCTTCTTCCTACACCTACTTTGAGGTGTAGCACCCAGGCCTGGCTGGAACAGCAAGGGGCCCACCTGGGTTGATGGGAAGATGCAGAGAGTGGGGAGCATCATTGGGAAGAGGGGTGAGTTTCTCTGTGGGTTGCATCATGGTGCAGAGGGCACAACAATTGCCTGCCAATTCAATGTCTCCTAATCTTGAGACAGGTGACAACACAGTGGAGCTCACAGACCTCTCACCGCAGTGAGGCTCATGCCAAAGAATCTTATGGGGGCTGCTTCCAGAGTCCCCCCATGTTAAGAGGGACCAGTGCTTGGGGAACTGGAAGGACAGTGTCCACCGACAGTGGGGGATGGTACCTGCTCTGTTCTGGGCCCCAAACACCCCAGTGTTCTGTGCATCTATCAAACCCCAACCCTTAGTGCTTTGGAGGTGGGTGCCTTGGATCAATCTCCAGCATCTTCACCTGCAAACACATCTGGCCTGCAAATACTCAAGCTCCATTAACGATTCTCAGGCAGGCACCGGGTGTGGGCTACAATTTTCTTGGAAATGTCTCAGGAAACAGAAAGGATAGACGGAGACTTCTAAGAAGAGAAAAGGCAGCTCGATGACAGCTGCAGGGGCCCAGAGAGAGAGCCCATCGGTGAGGGCCAGGCCTAGCAGGAGCCTGACCTGGGTTCGATCTCCGACTCTGCAGGGTTTCCAGCAAACACCGCCAGGCTTGTGATTCCCTGGGCTTTACTCCTGCATTCTCAGGGGTTCGAGTTTTGGGCCAGTCCTGTTGTCTGAGAATGATTGCTCGTGGGGTCTCTGGATCTCCTGAGCACTCCCTGGGAGACACCCTGCTGTTCTGCCCTTCCCCCACATACACAGTGCGTCGGTTATACACGTAGCTGGTGGGAAGGAGGATTTTTCCTGCAAACTTGGTCCAGCTTTTGTGCATGTTCGATCGTTCTCACAATAGAACGTTGGAAGGTAACTAAGCAACGTTTCCTTCTGGGGCGGCCATGCGGGCGGGAAAGCGAAAGGCAGAGCAGTAGGGATTGGCTGCAGGATCAGGGCTGGGTGGCCTCAATGGTGGGACTCCAGGAGATGCCCAGGGGACTTTACAAGGAAAGTTTTTGGGGGGCTGAAGAAGAGGATGATGGCTCCCGGGTTTTGTGTTTCACGTGGATATTGGCATGTGGAAAGGCACTTGGACGACATTTGAGTCCCAGGAATGAGATGGGTTGAGGGAGACAAAACTGCCTTTGAGGCAGGGTGGAGCTGAGTTTCTTTTTTTCATAATCACTTATATTTCTTTTTAAAATTTTTTATTAATGAAATACTTTATTTATATACAGTGGTTACCATCCAATGTCCAACACCCTTCATCAGGGCACATTTCCACCACCTATGTCCTCAGTTTCCCCCCAGCCCTCTCCCCTGCCTGCCTCTGTGGCAAACATTTCTCTCTCTCTCTCTCTCTCTCTCTCTCTCTCTCTCTCTCTCTCTCTCTCTCTCTCTCTCTCTCTCTCTCTCTACTGGTTTTTGGACCACATCCGGTGACGCTTAGGGGTTACTCCTGGCTTCGGGGACCATATAGGATGCTGGGGTTTGAACCACTGTCCTTCTGCATGCAAGGCAAACACCTTCCCTCCATGCTATCTTCCGGCCCCTATCTCTCTTCTTTTAACTCATTTCACTCAGTATAATCCTCTCCATATCCATCCAGGTATAAGCAAATTTCATGAATTCATTTTTCCTAACCACTGCATGGTATTCCATTGTGTAGATGTACCAGTTTCTTCATCCACTCATCAGTTCTTAGGCACTCGGGTTGTTTCCAGATTCTGGCTATTGTAAATAGTGCTGCAATAAACATAGGCGAGCAGAGAGCTTTTCTGCATGGTGCTTTTGGGTTCCTCAGGTATGTATCTCTAAGAGTGATATTGCTAGATTACATGGGAGCTCAATTTCTAGTTTTTGAGGAGAATCCATATTGTTTTTCAAAGGACTGCCAAGTTCCCATTAGGGTGGCCCTGCCACCCTCCCTTCCACCATCCGCACTCACACATCATGTCACCTCATCCTTCCTGAGGTGCCCACATATCTTGGATATGGCTTACCGCCTCATTCTCTTTCTGGCCAGAGATGCCCAAGTCCTGGCTTTCCTGGCACCTGTCAAACAGCAAAGGGGAGATAATAATAACTCAGAGCCATGGCAGGGGCGGCAAGGGTGTCTCCCTGGCCCTGGCTGGCACCGTTGCTGGCCATTTGGAAGTGGAGGCAGACTGGCTGGATGGGCCCATGAAGGTGTTTGCCAGTGTGTGGCGGGAACCGGAGGAGTGTTGCTCTTTCTCTTGCCAGCTGTGCTCTGCCAAGTGTTTATTTCATCAAAGGATTCTGAAGATGGGCTCCAGGTTTTAACGGGCAGGGCCGTATCCAAGTCGTCTTCCTCCACGTGGCAAGTCTTCAGGCCTCCTTCTGGCATCCACCCCTCCAGAGGAGGCCGAGCCGGGCTCAAAGTCAGACCCCCACGGGGATCCCCGTGGAAGTCCTTGAGAAATGGGTGGCGTGTCAGAAAAGCAAAGAACTGTCTCGGTCAGGCTTACGTTTCCTTTGCAAGGATGATGCTGTGAAGCCTGGAGCAGAAGGGACTTCATTTTGTGAATCTAAATGAAGTTTCTATTGAAGGCTAACAAGGCAAAATTTCCATTCAAGGGCTCAGTTTCTCTCCCAGCAAGAATGATGCAGACCCCCAAAGCCCTAGAAACCACAATATACCACCCTAGATATGTAGCCATTAAAGGACATACACCCTAGACAACAGTCAATCAATTTAAAGGTCAAGTCTTCCTGCTTCTAGCCCTATAGAACTTGGCTTTTGATCCCCAGGGGTGTCTCTTCCTGTGGGAGGTGGCCCTGGCTGGTCAGTTTGTAGCTTGTGGTAGACGAAATAAAGCTTTGCTTTGCTTTATTTTCAATTGTGTGGTCTTGTCCTTTGACTTCGAACCCTAACAATGCGTCCCTGAAAACTGAGTGTGTGTGTGTTTGTGTGTGTGGGCACACAGAGGCAAAGACCCTGTGGTTATGGATCTATCACCATCTTGAACTGTGCTTGAAAATTATTTAGGGGCCAGAGAGATAGCATGGAGGTAGGACTGTGGTTTGAATCCCGGCATCCCATGTGGTCCCCTGAGCCTGCCAGGAGTGATTTCTGGGCATAGAGTCAGAAGTAACCCCTGAGTGCTGCAGGTGTGACCCAAAAACAAAAACAAAAACAAAAAGAGAAAAAAAGAAAATGTTCCTGATTCAGTACAACTGACTAGTATGGGAGGTTCCCAGGTCTGCTGGGCCAAGGCCAGGGGCCTGGGGCCTAAAAGAGGGGAGCGGGAGCTAAGTGGGGCCAGCGCTGGAAGCGGGTTCAGCTAGAGCTCTGCTAAGAATGGCTCATTGGCTCCACTAGGACGCTGGAGCTCAGACAGGGAATGTCATGCCTGCCTTCCCGGCCATGCCCTCAGCCCACTTGCCTGCCCCTGGGTGTGGGGAACTAGGGTCTCTCTCTCTCTCTCTCCGACCTTCCATCCGGGCATGTTTTTCTTCTTTCATCCTGTACATACCCATGGAGGGTTTTAAACAGTTCTGGCAGGGCTGGGCTCTGCTGCAGCCTTTCTGGCGGGTGCACACTAGCCTCGGCCACTGTTTTCCATCCTCTGTGCAGAATTTCAGCTCATTGGCATTGAGTGGGTGTCCTGGTGTTCTGGAATTAGTTAGGTATCCTCAAAGGTGTGTGTGTGTGTGTGTGTGTGTGTGTGTGTGTGTGTGTGTGTGTGTGTGTGTGTGACAAAAAGAGAAACAGACAGACTGACAGTATGCCATGGTATATTCATATGTGTGTATAGTTTTGTATGAGCATGTAAACTCAGATATCCTTGTCTGTGAGCATGTTAACTCTTCTCATGTGCTGATATGCAAGAGTATATAGCTATCCTCACGTATGCATATGTGAGGGTGTGTGAGCATAGGCATTTAGATATTCTCAGTGTGTGAATTCCAAGGGTCTCAAACTCAATTTACCTGCGGGCCGCAGGAGGCAAAGTCAGGGTGATCCTTGAGTGCAAAGTCAGTAGTAAGCCTTGAACATTGGGGGGTGTGACCCAAACAACTAAAACAAAACAAAAAAAGATTCCTCTAGGGCAGGGCCACAAAATGTTGTACGGAGGGCCACGAGTTTGAGACCCCTGGCACATTTAACTACTTGTGTCTGTGCGGGTGTGTAAGTGTGAATGTGTTTTTTGTGTTTTATTGTTTTGTTTTAAGGGCCACATTCCTTGACACTTAGGGATTCCTCCTGGCTCTGTGCTCAGGAATCACTCCTGGTAACCTCAGGGGACCCCATGGGATGCCATATCAAACCCAGGTCAGCCATGTGCAAGACAAACCCCCTCCCTGCTGTGCTCTCAAACTGGCCTGAGCCTTTGTATTCAGATATTCTTCCATGCAGGTTTGTGGGGTGGGCAGTGCATGTGTTTTGATGTTCTTGTGTGTGCATGCACCCATGTAGCTGTTTTTCCATGGGAATGTGTGTGTTTATATCTTCGTGCATATGTGTTTAGAGACACACATGCTGCTCTTTGTCCTAACTGTAGGCACACCCATGCCCTCAGTTTCCCCAGACACTGCCACTTTTCCCTTCCCAGGGATTGCACTGGCTAGTAACCTCACCTGGTCGGTGTACAGCCCTTCCCATCGCCACTCAACCTTGGCAGTCTTTGCTCCCTTGAGGCTGTGGCACCCCCATGCCACCCTGTGTGTCCTGGGCCCTCCCTGTGTCCTTTGCTTCTGGTCTCTTCATAGGAGGCCACCTGGGCTCCTTCCTCTGGAATTTCTCCCACTTCCTTGCCCTGATTTTTCCTGTTGGGTTCTCTCTCTCTCTCTCTCTCTCTCTCTCTCTCTCTCTTTCTCTCTCTCTTCTCTCTCCTCTCTCTCTTCTCTCTCTCTTCTCTCTCCTTTCTCTCTCTTTCTCTTGTCTCTCTTTCTCTCTCTCTCTCTCTCTCTCTCTCTCTCTCTCTCTCACTGCTATCGATTGACTTATGGGCATCTTCTACATTTTCTAGATAGTAATCCTTAATTACTTCCACATATTACAAATCTCTCTCCTCCATTCTGATAGAAAAGATAAAACACCTTTTGATTTCACTCATCTAGAGAAGACAGTCAAATTAGTGAAACTCGGATGAGAGGGACCCAGCAGAGGATGCTGAAGGGAGGGAAGCGAAGGGTCCCCGAGGTCCAGAGGCTGGAAAGGACTTCAGTCGGGGAACCACATGGCAGCTTCCACAGGGATTAAGTTCTAGCGTAGTATGCTGAAGCCTACTTATTGTTCTGAATCTGTGTTGCCACAACAAACAAAACTCTCAAAGAGCTCCAATTTCTTTTGGTGGGGGAAACGACTCATTTTGAACGCGTTTAATTTGCTCAGTCATACTTCATTCACATAGTGATTTTCTTGTTTTCCAAATCTCTCTCTTTTTCCTGAAACTGTAAATATTCTCCTCTAGGGTTTTATGTTTGGGGCTTTTGCATCAAAGTGGAAGTCCTTGTGGGGTGCATTTTGCATGCACAAAATCTCTCTTTGTATTTTTTAAAATCCGTTTAAATGCTGCAGTTATAAGATTGTTCATAATACAGTTGGGCTTTATTTTCTTAACAGTTCTTTTATTTATTTATGTATTTATTTATTTATTTATCGGTTTTTGGGTCACACCCGGCAGCACTCAGGGGTTATGCTTGACCCTATGCTTAGAAATCGCCCCTGGCAGGCACAGGGGACCATATGGGATGCCGGGATTCGAACCACCGTCCTTCTGCATGAAAGGCAAATGCCTTACCTCTATGCTATCTCTCCAGCCCCCTTTCTTAAAAGTTCTAAGGTTGTTCATAATTGAGTTTCAGTCATACAACATACAACACCCTTTACCAGTCATGTAAATCCCCTTACCTGCTATAGCGACTGGCCCTTAGTTAATTATTTTTTAACTCAGCTTTGTTTTTAATTTAAAGCATTGTGATTTACAAATTTATTCATAGCTGAGTTTTAGACATACAATGTTCCAGATTCAATCCCACCTCTAGTGTCAACATCCTTCCATTAATGTCCCCAGAATACATCCCATGTCACCCCTCCCCTCCTCAGCCTGCCAGCATCACAGGTGCCTTTTAAAGTCTGGATGTTCAGTTGTCATCTCATAATTTTAGTGTTGCTGACTACATGACTTGGAAATTTAATTCTGTCATTCCTTAACACCCCAAGGCACTCGAGTCCCCTTGACCCCTGATCCCCGTTATAGAAAAAGTGCTAAACTCTAAATCACAAAGGCAGACATTTGCTTCTTAACTATATTTTCTGTTTGTTGTTCTAAAAACCTCTGTGTGTATTCACCTTATACCTGGTCACTTTGATAAAAATATTTCCTTCATTTTTTTTCTCCTGGAAACATACTTGGATTCTATAGACATGATCACATCCGTCATCAATCCCAACTAGATTGATGTGGAATCAGTCAGATCCCGCCCCACTCAGTATCTGCCTTGTCACTCATTGGTTGGATGTAGCACCTTGGATTGGTGTTTGGACCACCGAACCCCACCTCTGGGCATGGCCTCTTTCTTCCTATAAATACTCAGATTTTCAAAAAAATGCTTACTTGTGTTTCCAGACTTCCCATGGAGTTTGCAACTTCTTAGGGGCTGAAGATTTACGTTCGTGTTGGAATTCCTGAATCCATATCTCCCTCAAAAATATTAATGTCATATAGTTTGAGAATGTTGCTAAAGGCTATAGCTTTTATTTTCTTTTATTTTTTTGTCCTACAAGAAAGGACAGATGAGAGTGCCTGGCTGCAGGTAGGGTGAAGATGTTCTAGAAGGAGCTCTGGCAGCATGCAGGAAAGATTAGCATCCCACATAGTCACTGCATTCTGGAAAGTTCTTCTCATGTTTTGGGCTTATCATGGATCTGGCTATTATTTTTCTCGTTTTGATATATTGTAAACTATTGATTTGGTGGAGAAATTATTTTTTTCTCCCATTGCTAGTTTGCTAGAAGTTTTTTTTATCTCAAGTGGACACCAACTCTCTTGAATGCCCATATGCGTTATTCAGGGGCCAGAGAGATGGTACAGTGTAGGGCATTTATTTGCCTTGTACACAGTGACCCAGATTTAATCCCCAGCATCCCATATGAATCCCCGAACCTGCCAGAAATGATCCCTGAGCATGGAGCCAGGATTCTGGTTGTAGGTAAACTAATATAAATTTAGCCAGAATGAGCTCATTGATTTTTTTTTATTATCCATTAATACAGTGAGTTGTGTTTATTTTATAATGTTCTCCGATGCATCTTTTTCACAATGAGGCATCACTCAGGTTCTGAGGATTTGGTTGCAGGACCTGTCACCTTCATCCTAGCCACTTTAGCCCTTAAAGACATTTTCTTTTTTTTTATTTTTAATATCTTTATTTAAACACCTTGATTACAAACATGATTGTAGTTGGTTTTCAGTCATGTAAAAAACACCCCCCTTCACCAGTGCAACGTTCCCATCACCAATGTCCCAAATCTCCCTCCTCCCCACCCTACCCCTGCCTGTACTCGAGACAGGCTTTCTACTTCCATCATTCATTCACTTTGTTATGATAGTTCTCAAAGTAGTTATTTCTCTAACTGCACTCATCACTCTTTGTGGTGAGCCTCTTGTCGTGAGCTGGACATTCCAGCCCTCCTCTCTTTTGTCTCTGGGAATTATTGTAAAAATGTCTTTTATTTTTCTTAAAACCAATAAATGAGTGAGACTATTCTGCGTCTATATCTCTCCCTCTGACTTATTTCACTCAGCATAATAGATTCCATGTACATCCATGTATAGGAAAATTTCATGACTTCATCTCTCCTGACTGCTGCATAGTATTCCATTGTGTATATGTACCACAGTTTCTTTAGCCATTCGTCTGTTGAAGGGCATCTTGGTTGTTTCCAGAGTATGGTTATTGTAAATAGTGCTGCAATGAATATAGATGTGAGGGAGGAATTTTTTGTATTTTTGTGTTCCTAGAGTCCCTAGGAGTGGTATAGCTGGATCATGTGGGAGCTCAATTTCCAGTTTCTGGAAAAACTTAAGGACATTTTCTATTGAGTCGGAGCCCTGGTGCTTGTACTCAGTACAAGGTGCCCACACCTCTCTCCTGGATCCCCTTTCTTCTCTCAGCCTCTGTACACCCCCATTTACTCCTGCCTTGGCCCCCAGAGACTCACAGTTGCCCAGGATGCCCCAGGTTGCTGGATCAGCCGCGGCCTCTGTTGTTTGGGGTCCAGCGATGCTCATGACCCCAGGTATGTTTCAGTGACCCCCAGAAGCAAGTATGAGAATTTTCCAATGGTGGAGCTGGGTCTCCTCATTCACACAGACCCACTGATGGCTTGTGCTCACCCTGTGACACTGAGTGGTACAGTCAGGGAAGACAGGTATTTCCTTCTTCACATACCTTATGCAGAAGAGCTGCAAGTGGGCAAGATGTGGGGGCTGTAGCCAGAAGGATCCTGGGCATATGGACGAAGGAAGCCTTAAGTCAGAATGATCCTGTGGTCCGTGAAGGTGATGATAGGGGACTGGTTTATTGGTTGCTTATTTTTGGGGGGGGGGATCCACACCCAGAGAAACTAAGTTGTTATTCCTGGCTCTGCACTCAAAAGTCACTTCTGGCAGGCATGGGGGACCATATGGGATACTGGGATTTAAACCACGGTTTGTCCTGGATCGACTGAGTGCAAGGCAAATGCCTTATCGCTATGCTATCTCTCTGGCCCAGGGGGGACTGTTAATTGATTTTTTTTATTTGCTTGTTTTTGGACACACCCAGCAGTGCTCATAGGTTACTACTGGCTCTGTGCTCAGGAATCACTCCTCGCAGGCTTGGGGGACCCTATGAGATGCTGGGAATTGAACACCTGGTCACACTCTAGAATTACTCCTGGCTCTGTGCTGAGAAATCGATCCTGGCTTGGGGAACCCCAGGTACCGAAGCCAGGGCAGCCGTGTGCAAGGCAAACGACTAACTGCTGCGCTATCACTCTGGCCCCAGATATTTTTAATCTCTTTAGGGCTTCTCTGTTACATTTGACAGTGCTCGTGGATGACTCCTGGCTTTATGCTCAAGGATCACTTCTAGTGGTGCTTGGACAACCCTATGGGGTTCTGGGGATGTTGATGGAAATGGGGGTTGGCCACACTCAAGGCAAGTACCTTCTCCCCTCTGCTTCCTCTGGCCTGAAATTTGATTTAAAGGAATAAGTTCTTCTTTTGTGAGGAGAAGAAGCTGGGGTCACACCCAGCTGCCCTCAGGAGTTACTCCTGACTCTGTGCTTAAAAATCACTCCTGGCAGGTTTGGGGGACCCTGTGGGATGCCAGGGATTGAACTTGAGTTGGCCACATGCAAGGCAAAAGTCCTTCCATGGTGCTATTGCTAATGCCTTAGAAATAACCTCTTCTTCAAGCCAGGGGCGATTTCTGAGCACATAGCCAGGAGTAACCCCTGAGCGTCAAACGGGTGTGGCCCAAAAACCAAAAAAAAAAAAAAAAAAAAAAAAAAAAGGAATAACCTCTTCTTGTGGGGAGGAAGAGCTCTTCTTGTGGAAAGACTCAGGGATCATTAGACCCAGTGCCCCCAAACTAGCAGGGTAGCAGGAATTGGTGGGACACTGAGGGGCCCAGTGGAACCCCAAGGCACACCCCACCTTGGTCACGGAGGACCCTGCCAACTTCCCGTGTTTTCCTGGGGAGTTTCATCCGGTCCGGTTACTGTGCCCTGTCACACCAGCATGTCTGTGGATGGTGAGTCGCTTCTGGTCCTTCCTCATTCCCGCCTCAGTCTCCCCAGGATGAATGTGCCACTAGTGCCAGGCAGAGCGTGCGGGCTTGTCCCCCAAGGAGCAGCCTGTCTGGCAGCGGCAGAGGCCGTATTTTTCTTCCACAGAACTTACTCGATTAGAAACTTCATCAGAACAAGCCCCGCTCCAGCCGCTCAACGGAGCCACCATCAACCAGGAAAATTGATGCCTTAGAAATAAAAAGAAACTTGGACGCATTAGTCAGGGTGAGGAAGTGTTTGTACAAAAGGTTTGTTTTCTGAGTAAACAGCCACAATGGAATTGTAATCAAATTTCTTAATTATTTCCATAAATCTTGGCTACATAAAAATACACTGAGTCCTTTTTCAAAAAAAGTCACTGTTTCAAGGGTCTTAGAGGATAGAGGGAACTGGCAGAGCCTGGTCTGTGACCGGAAGGTTCTAGAAGGGTTCAGAGTGTGTGTAATTTGGCTAAGGACCCCCGGCCTGCTGAAGCCCAGCACTGCCTTTGCTGAGATCCCAGGGGAGCCCTAGGTGATGGGAACAGGCCTTGGGGCTGAGCCTTCACTCGCCATAACTTCTAGCACAGACACAAGGAAGGTTCTGGAATCTCTTTTTCTTGGCTGTGGGCTCTATTCCTGCAGGTCTGAGATTAGAGCTGCTGTCCTGTCCTGGGGAAGCAGCAGGGTTATGGGTAGTGTCCACAGCCCAGGAAAGGCAGATGTGACCTCCTTAGTGGACAGTAGTGGGCATGGGTGGGTTCTGTGAATACACCTCAGAGAAGGTCATGGCTGAATAAAAGCCACTCGGGGCCTGTGGGGGCTCCGGCCACCTGTTGCGGGGAACACAAGAGCTGGTCCAAACACTGGGGGAAAAGCACTGAACTAGAGCTCCTCAGCACCCTCTTCTCTGATGTTGGACGTGTGTCTGGCCCAGTGCCCCCCTAACTTCGAGGATGGACTTGTGTCTGGTACACAGTGGACTACTCCAGACTTCTCTGCTCCCCTCAGGCCCCCTTCTGCCCCTAAGTCTATGGGTCTTCCTGGAAAAGACGACCTGCATGACCCCTAATGTGTTCCATTGAAATCTGCTGCATCCAGCTTGCAGGGCAGTGGTGGGAGAGCTTGGTGCCAAATGAGCCCTGAGCTCCCTAAAACCACGGTCGGAAATGAGGTGTGGAACCCAGTTGTTCCCGGTGTGCGTTGCCCTGTGGGGCTGAGGGGTGCTGGAGGGCAGGCCTGGGAGCATGTGGATTGCCCCCTCCCTGTCTGGGTGCTGGTGTGTACAATGCAGGCTGGAACTGTTCTCCTTTGGGGCTCCCCTCTTTGCTCGGAACCTGCCCAGTTTCTGCATTCCTGGGCTGTCCTCTCCATAGCTCCCCTTGCCACAGGGATCAGCTAAAACGAGCGAGTGGTCATGTAGACCTAGTCTCAATGCTGATGTCCAGTTGGGCTCTGTGTGTGTGCACATGTATGTGTCCAGAATAAAGACACCCACAGACTGGGAGAGAAATGTTCACCCCACTCATCTGAAAAGTGTTCACCATGAGAGATATATAAAGCACAGATAGAACTTAGCAAGCAATAAAACAATCAACTCCATCAAAAAACAAACAAACAGGGGCCGGCGATGTGGCGCTAGATGTAAGGTGTCTGCCTTGCAAGCGATAGCCGAGGAAGGACTGCTGTTTGATCCCCTGGCGTCCCATATGGTTCCCCCAAGCCAGGGGCAATTTCTGAGCGCTTAGCCTGGAGTAACCCCTGAGCATCAAACGGGTGTGGCCCAAAAAACAAAACAAAACAAAACAAAAAACAAACAAAACCGGGCACAAAGGATCAGAGAAATAGCACAGTGGGTAGGGTGCTCGCTTTGTGCATGGCCAACTTCTATTGGCTTCCCTCTGATCACTGCCAAGAGCGATCCTTGAGCACAGAGCTAGGGGTCAGCCACAAACCTTTCAGGGTAGAGCTCCCAAAGCAAACCAAAACCAAATCGGGGAAGAGAAGGACAGAAAATCCTTCTGCTGGTATTTTTCAAGATTTGTTGACAGCTTTGTAGGCAGTTTCTTCTGTTTTTGTGTTTTTCTCAATCTGCATTTCTAGTAAACTATTAGTTGCCCTGTCAAATGCAAGATCAGTGTTTACAATGCCCCAGACTCATCCTAAGGTGCTTTCTTGTTAGTGAGGTTCAGGAGTGTGTGGCCTGTATCACACTCTCTTTCCGGCTTGCTGTCAGGTCCTGAATTTCGGGGCCGCGGCTCTCTGCTAATCAGTGGTGTCCAGCTGCTGTCCGTGTACTTGCATCCTGGCTTGACTCTCTGCCAAAGGCCTCTGGCTTTGCTTCCAGTTGCTTTTATGCCCAAAGAGGCACCCCTCTCCTTTGCCATTTGTGCCAAGATCTCCCATCGAGGGGCCAGAGCCATAGCACAGGGGTAGGGCATTTGCCTTGCATTCTGCTGACCCAGGGCGGACCTGGGTTTGATACCCGGCATCCCATATGGTCCCCCGAGCCAGGAGAGATTTCTGAATGCATAGTCAGGAGTAACCACTGAGTGTCAATGGATGTGGCTCCCCTCCCATAAAAAAGATCTTCCATAGACTGAAGGGGATGGTGTGAAGTCACAGGGACTTCATGAGAGGCAGCTGCTTTGTCAACCCTGTCAGTCAGCAAGGGTCAACTTTCATCCTCCTGGTGCATTTGCGACTGAGGACATTCCCTCAACTGATTACAAGGAAAGAACAGGCTGATGGCCACTTTATTCCTCTCCAACCATGCTTATATAGGACAAGAGGAACTGGGCTATGTGCAGGGTGGTAGGGCCAGGGACATAACAGGAGGATATCTGGGGGGAGTGAGGTGCCAAGGAACAGAAAAGCCTAAACACTGGGGCTTGGAAATGTCTCAGGAGCATCACAGCGGGCTTAAAAAGTGACCTGTACTGTCCCTTAACCAGAGCTCTCTGGGAAGGTGGAGAGACGGCCTGGAGTCAAGCTTGGGAGTAACCACTAGTCACGGGGAGGTGGCACTGCTCTTTGTTCTGTCCTTTCCCATCTCTGGAGCTTGGTATCTGAAGCTTTCACCTTAAGGAGAATCCCTGAACAGTTGCTTATGGGGTTCCATCTGCCCAGGTGGTTGGGAATCGTGCCATAGTTTCTGTGCTGGAAGAAGCCGCCCCCCACAGCCTGCCCCTAAGAAAGTGACTGTCCTTCAACTCTCCAGAACATGAGTGCTGTGAGTGGTCAATAATGGGGAGTGGGGGGGGGAATCCTGTTTTGTGCCATGCTCATCTCTTATACCCTGGATTGCCAAGTGTGTGATCAGCACCCACCACTGTTCGGGGTGTCTCAGAACTTGCTCTCCTGAACGTTGGCTGAGTCAAAAAGGGAGCAGCCGGGGAACCCTGATATCTTTCTTGAAAATGTGGCTCCAGGGAGATTATCGGAGGCCTCAGTCTCAGGCCCTCTGTGGGGTCAGTGATGATGGGGACAATGTAGACTTTAGGGTAAAGTCACACCATAAAACAGCAGGTGTGAACATCTGCTCCCAGAATGCAGGGGGACACTTTAGAAGCAGAAGCCACTAAGGAACAAGACGTTTTAGTTAGGACACAAGAATGGGAAGACTGTCATAGCGACAGGGGAAATGAGCCACATCTAAGGACATAGCAACAAGGTAGATAATGGATCGATGGAAGACATTTACGTGGATACATTCACACCTCAGCAATAGAGAATATACTTCTTCGTAGAACTATTACCAAGATGGATCGCAAGTGATATCATACAAACTCACCGAGAAAGCTTCCAGTAAATTCTGCCAAGTAGACATGTCAGACCTGGGGGCTGGAAGGATAGTACAGCGAGGAGGGGCTCTTGCCTTGCACACAGCTGGCATAGGTTCAGTCCCCAGTACCCCTGGTGATTCCCCAAGCACCTTCTTATTACCCTGAGGGTAGTAAGCTGGGTGTGACCCCAAAACCATCTTCAGGAAAAAAGGAAAGTTACAGATGACTTCCTGGTCACAATGTACTAAAAATATTATTCATAAAAACTAGGCATTCAAAAGACCCTTTCATCTGGGAATTAAAAAAAAATAAGCTACCCTCTTCCATTAGTTGAGTCTTAGATGAAAGTGAAAAAATACTAAAATGAAAAAGAAAGAGTGACAATAAAAATCACCATGTATCAGAATTTCTGGGATACATTTAAAGCAGTGATCAGAGCGAAATTTAGATCCCTAAATACTATCATCAATAAAAACACATCAAAAAAGAAATTAAAGGAGTTTAAAGTCTCCGTTCAGAAATTTAGGAAAAGAGCCACGAAATAAACTAAAAGGGAGCTTAAGAGGAAAAAAATGTACTAAGGATAAGGCAGAAAATTATAAGGTATAAACCAAAGGAATATTAGAGCTAATTACTAACTCGGGAGTAATATTTTTAAACACTAACAAAATGGACCAAACACCTGATTTTAAAAATAAAGCAAATAACACACATATAAAATTAGAACCAACACTGGGGCTGGAGTGATAGTGCAGTGGTAGTGTGTTTGCCTTGCACGCAGCTGACCCAGGACAGACCTGCGTTCAATCCCTGGTGTCCCATCTGGTCCCCCAAGCCAGGAGCAATTTCTGAGCACATAGCCAGGAGTAACCCCTGAGTGTCACTGAGTGTAGCCCCCAAACCAAATAAAAAAATTAGAACAAACACATAAAGACATTGCAGATCCAGGATTTTTAATAAGTTTTAGGCATTTTGTAGATACCTATCTAAATATAAAAATCTAGAGAAAGCACAACATCAGAATTAGCTCCATTTAGGAAGCATAAATAAATCTCCTAAAATATTTTTATTTCATTAATGAAACATGGTTTACAAAGATACTGATAGTTGAGTTTGAGGCTTATGATATTTCAACACCAATTCCCCCACAGTGTCAACTCCCATCACCAAGACTCCCAGACTCCTTCAGCACCCCCTCAACCAACCTCCCCACTACCTGCCTGCCACCTTAACCGGCACATTATGAACCCTGGTGGTTGCAGCTCAGATCTCATGTTTCAGTGTTGTCAAGTCTGTGGTTTGGATGCAAAATTATACCACTCTCCCACCTCCCCAATGTGGCGGAAGCTGTGACCCCTGTCTGTTCCCTCATTTCTTTCCTTGCTCATCTTCCTGCCTTTATTTCCTTCTTCTCTCTCCTCCTCCGTAGGCTCTGGGGTCAAGAATGACCTAGGCATTCTCCTTTAATCATCCATTATTTTATATGCCACAGATAAGTGACATCATCCCGTGTTTGTCTTTCTTTTTCTGACTTCCTTTGCTCAGTCTTCCAGTTCCAACCAGGTTGCAGCAAATTGCAAGGTTCTATCTTTCCTTGTGGCTGCATAGTATTCCGTTGTGTATATGTACCACATCTCCATAAACCCACTCATCTGTCATTGGACACCTTGGTGGATTCCGTCTCTGAGCTGTTGTACTCATTGCAGCAATGAATAATGGTGCGCATATGTCCTTTTGGACGACTATTTTTAAGTACTGGGGATAGATATCCAAAAATAGAATTACTGGGTCGTATGGCAGCTCAAATCTAAGTTTACTGAGGACTCATATTGCTTCCAGCAGTGGATGAGACTTCCTTTTTCAGCATATCCCCACCAACACAGATTGTTATTTTTCATGTGTGTCATTCTCCTTGGTGTGAGATTATATCTCATTGTTGTCTTGATTTGGATTTATTAATGATGAGTGATGCTTGGCACTTTTTCATGTGCCTATTGGCAATCCTCTGATCTTCCTTTGGAAGGTTTCAGTTTCCTCTCCCAATTTTTGGATAGCATATTTGAATTTGTTTTGGTTGATCTTTGTTAGAACTTTATATATTCTTTTGTTTTGTTCTGTTTTTGGGTCACACCTGGCAGTCCTCAGGGGTTCCTCCTGGCTCTACGCTCAGAAATCTCTCCTGGCAGGCTTGGGGGACACTGTGGGATGCCATATGGGATTCGAACCACCATCCTTTTGCATGAAAGGCAAATACTCTACCTCCATGCTATCTCTCCAGCCCCAGAACTTTATATATTCTTATATTAAGTTCTTATTTTAAGTATTGAAAGTGAATATTTTCCATTCTTAGTTAGTTATTGTAATTTTAGTTCATATTTGCTTTGCCAAGCAGAAACTCTTGGACATAGTCCCGTTTATTTATTTTTAAATTTTTTTCTGATTTTTGGGTCACACCCAGTAGTGCTTAGGGGTTACTCCTGGCTCTAGGCTCAGAAATTGCTTCTGGCAGGCTCAGGGGATCATATGGGATGACGGGATTTGAACCACTGTCCTTCTACATGCAAGGCAAATGCCCAACCTTCATGCTATCTCTCCGGTCCCTATGTTTAATTTTATTGTCTTTGTCATTGATATCAAATAATTGGAGATGCCTATGAGGTCCAAATCTTGCAATGTTCTGCCTATGGTTTTTCTATCTATGGTTCCTGGTCTGAGATTTAGCTCTTTGATCCACTTTTAGTTGATTCTTATTTAAGGTAAGATACAGAGATTGAGTTTTAATTTCTGTGCACGTAGTTATCAAATTTACCAGCACTATTGGTTGACAAGGCTCTCTTTACTCTATTTTATGTTCTGAGCTCCTTTATCAAAAATTAACTGTTCATATATATGGGGCTTAGACACTGAATATTCAGTTCTTTTTTTTTTTTTTTTTTTTTTTGGTTTTTGGGCCACACCCGGCATTGCTCGGGGGTTACTCCTGGCTGTCTGCTCAGAAATAGCTCCTGGCAGGCACGGGGGACCATATGGGACACCGGGATTCAAACCAACTACCTTTGGTTCTGGATCGGCTGCTTGCAAGGCAAAGGCCGCTGTGCTATCTCTCCTGGCCCAAATTCAGTTCTGATCCAGATCAGAGAGCCTATCACTATTCCAGTACCAGGCAGTTTTGATCACTATAACTTTATAGTTCCAAATTAGGTAATGAGAAACATTCACATTTTTAATTTTTCAGTGTGGCGTTGACTATTAATGGTCTTTTATAATTCCAGTCAAAATTTATCACTGACTTTTTTTTTTTTTTTTTTTGGTTTTTGGGTCACACCCAGCGGTGCTCAGGGGTTACTCCTGGCTGTCTGCTCAGAAATAGCTCCTGGCAGGCACGGGGGGCCATATGGGACACCAGGATTCGAACCAACCACCTTTGGTCCTAGATCAGCTGCTTGCAAGGCAAACACCGCTGTGCTATCTCTCCGGGCCCTTATCACTGACTTTTCTAGGTCCTCAATGCCATCTGAATTTGGGAAGAAATTACATTGAATATATATAATAGTTTATGTAAGATAGCTATTTTGTAAGATGGTCAGTCCATGAGCATGGAATCTTTTTTCCATTTCTCAAAGTCTTTTTCTATCTCTTTCTTAAGGTATTGTAGTCTAGATATCCCTTATCTTTTGTGAAGTTGATTCCTAGATTCTTGATATTTTTGGATACTATTTCAAATTGAATAGACTCCTTGTTATCTTACTCTTCTAATTCATTTTTTTGACTATAAAATTCAACTGATTTTTTTGTGCATTGACTTTGAAGCTGGCCATTTTGTTGTATTGATTTATTATTCCCAGGAGCTTTTTAATGTACTCTTTAGGATCTTCTGTTATATTATCATGTCATGTGCAAATCGTAATGATTTGACTTCTATTTTATTGTTTGTTTTTGGGTCACACCCAGTGGTGCTTAGGGGTTACTCCTAGCTCTGCACTCAGAAATCACTCTTGGCAGGCACGGGGACCATATAGGATGCCGGGAATCGAGCCCACGTCTGTCCTGGGTCAACTGTGTGCAAGGCAAATGCCCTACCACTGTGCTAGCTCTCTGGCCTCAATTTGACTTCTTTTCTAATTTGTATCCCTCTGATTTGTTTTTTCTTGCATGGTTGCTGTAACCAGGACTTTTAACACTATATTGAATAAAAGTGAAGAGAGTGGACATCCTTGCTTTGTGCCTGATCTCTGAGGAAATGTTTTCGGTGTTTCAACATGAAGAACGACACTGACTGTGGGTTTTTTAATATGTAGTCCTTACTATTTTGAGAAAATTTCCCTCCAAACCTATTTTGTTGAGGTGTTTTTAATTCATGAGTGGATGTTGGATCTTGTCAAAGGCTTTCTCTGCAATGACTTGATTTTTTTCTTTTCTTTTATTACTGTGGTGTCTTCTTATGCTAATTGATTTGTGTATGTTAAACCATGCTTGCATCCCTGGAATGAATCCCACTTGATTAGGGCATATAATTTTTGTGATAAGTTGTTAGATTCAGTTAGTTAAGATTTTGTTAAGGATTTTGCATCAATATTCATCAGGGAGATTGGCCTGGATTTTTTCTTGATGACAATTCTCTTTGCTTCGGATTTTAGTTTACGGTTAGCTTCATAGAAGGTGTTTGGAAGGATTCCTCTATCTTTGATGTTTTGAAAGAGCTTAACAAGCAAAGGTATTAAATATTCTCTGAAGGTTTCATAGAATTCACCAGTGAACCCATCCAAACTAGGACTTTTGTTCTTGGAAGATTCTTAATTACTGTTTTTGCTTCCTTACTCGTGATTGACCTGTTTTCTACTTCCTCCTCATTCTGCTTTAGGAGATTATAGGATTCTAAGAATCTAGCCATTTCTTGAAGGTTTTTTTATCTTAAGATCATAAAGTTTTTTATATTAACCTTTCATTTTATTTTGAATGACTGAAGAGTCCACTGTAATTTCTCCCCTTTCATTGCTGATTTGATATTTCTCTTGATCCCGTGAGGCTAGTTAAATGTTTATCTATCTTGCTTTGTTAGAGTCCAGAGTTGAAGGATGATAACACGTAAGTAGAAGGAAGCAGAACAGTCAACAAGCCCCAAACTGATCAGCCAAGGCCACCTCCTGGAGAAGTGGCCCTTCCTGAGGGATCACATGCTGGATTAAAAAGAACTAGAAGTGGGAAGTCTTGATCTTTAAGTTGATTGGCTATTGTATAGGGTGTTTTATCATGTCTTTTTATGGCTAGATATCTTGGGCAGTATATTGTGGTTTATATAGCCTTGATATTGGTATCATTATTGTTTGAATAGAAAATTAGCCCTTAAATGGAAACTTAGCTTTGTTACTTTGTTAGCCTTATAGAAACTTAACACTGGTTAGACAAAATGGAGTCACTTCTGTTGTAGGCTTCACAGTTTATTGTTTCAAAGAACCAACCCCTGGTTTCATTGATTCTTTGCATTGCTTCTTGGTTTATATGTTGTAGATTTCTGCTCTTGTTTTTTATTATTTCCTTTCTCTTCTACTACCTTTCAGGTTGTTTGCTGTTCCTTTTCCAGGTTTTTGATATGTGTGTTTAGATGGTTGATTTGAGCTTTTTATTCTTGTTTCAATGCAGGCCTGCAATGCTATGAATTTCTCTCAGAGTACAGCTTTTGCTGTGTCCCATAGATTCTGACAGCTTATATCTTCATTATCACTAGTTTTAAGGAACCTTTTGATTTCTTCCTTGGTTTCCTCTTTGATCCAGTTGCTGTTTCCCAGTGTTTTGTTCAGCTCCCACATGTTGGAAGTTTTATCTTTCTCTTTTCTATGGTTAATATCTGCTTCCCTGACATTATAGTCTGAGAAGTTACTTTGTGTAATTTCTGTGTTTGAAAATTGATATATGTTTGAGTTATTCCCGAATATATTATCTATCTTGAAGAATGTTCCCTGTCCACTAGAGAAGAGTATGCATTCTTGTTTTGGGCAATAAAGAGCCTTGTACATGTCCAACAACAATCCCAGTTCTTTTAGCTACTCATTTAGGACTCCTATGTCTTCACTGATATTCCATATGGTTGACCTTCCTGTGGTGAAATTTGTGTGTTGAAGTCTTCCACTACTTTTGTGTTTCCATCAATGTTTTTCTTTTTTTGTTTCTTTGTTTTTGGGCCACATCTGGCAGTGCTTAGGGGTTATTCCTGGCTTTGTTCTCAGGAGTCATTTCTGCTGATTCTTGGGGGTGGGGAACCATATGAGATACTGGGGATTGAACCCAGGTCATCTGTGGCAAGGCAAATGCTCTCCCCATTGTGCTTTCACTCTGGTCCCTCCTCAGTGTATTTCTTTAGGTCTGTTAGCAGAAGCTTTATGAACTTTTCTGGGCCTTGATTCATAATTTGCATAAATGTTGATGATAGTATTTCTTGATCTCTTATTCCCTTAACTGATATGTACTGTCCATCACTTTCTCTAATTACCTTCTTTTTTTCTTTGGAGGGGGGTTGGATCACAATCAGCTGTGCTCAGGGCTTACTCCTGGCTCTGCACTCAGAAATCACTCCTGGCAGTGGTTGAGAGACCATATGGGATGCTGGGTATCAAACTCAGGTCGGCCACATTCAAGGCAAATACCTTCTGCACTGGCCTTGGGATCTGGCTATATTGCTCCGGCCCCTAACTACTTTTTTTATATTGAATACTGTTAAGTCTGATATAAGTATTGGGGTCCCATCTTTATTTTTTTATATTGGCTTGTATTAATATTTTCCATCTTTCAATGAATCTACATTTATACTTTAGGTTTAGGTGTGTTGCATATAGGTAGCAGATGATGGATTTTCTATCCTGCTCTGTCCAGCTATCTCTGCCTTTTTAGGGGGGAGTTTAGTCCATTGACATTGAGAGAGAATAATATCTTTAGCGCTATGTTGCCAAGTTTTTGTATGTATGTGTAGAGACTAGCCATTTAGCTAGTGTCTGTGCTTTATAGGTGGCCTCTCAGTAATTCTTGGAGGGTGGAATTAGTTGCAAATGCTGCCAGCTCTTGTTTGTCTGAAAGGTTCTAATCCTTCCCTCAAGTCATGATAGCTTCACAGTGTAGTGGACTCTAGGCTGGAAATTGTTTTATTCAGTACTTTGAATATGTCATTCCACTCTTTCCTGACTTGTAAGATAATGTATTCTTTTTTTTTTGTTTTTGAACCACACCAGGCAGTGCTCAGGTTACTCCTGGTTCTGTGCTCAGGAATCATTCCTGGCAGGACCATATGGGATGCCAGGAATCAAACCCAGGTTGCCCTTCCCACTATTTTATCGTTCTGGCTCCCTGTTTCTTTATTCTTTTTAAAGATTTGTGGGCTCTTTGATGTGAGATTCAAATTCCCAATGGTCTAAGTTCTGCTATTATTTCTTGAGATTTCACCACCTTGTTTCTCTTTATAATAATCTGTCCATCCAACAAGATCAGTGCTGTGTCTGTGTCCCTGGAGGAGAGTAGTGGCCTTGTTTGCCTTGAGGGAAATTGTGAAGGGATTTGAGACAAGAAAGTGAAACCAGAAACACTCGGAGTCAGCAGGGTGAAAGGGGAGATGGTGTCACACAGATACACTGGCATCTGTGCAGCTTAGGATTCAAGAGGCAAGCGCAGGAAGGAACCAGGGAGAAGCAACAACAGGGTGGGTATAGTGGGTGAGCAGGAGTCAGAGCCCTTGATGCACGCAGGTCACAAAAAAGGAGAGATAGCATGGAGGTAAGGCATTTGCCTGGCATGTAGAAGGACGGTGGTTGGAATCCCGGCATCCCATATGGTCCCCTGGGCCTGCCAGGGGCGATTTCTGAGAGTGGAGCCAGAAGGAACCCCTGAGTGCTGCCGGGTGTGACCCAAAAACAAACAAACAAACAAAGGGCTGGCATCTGTATCTGTGTTGTGAGCCCATCAGGAGAGTGTCCTGGGTTCCACAGGCAGGTGAAGGGGCTTCTCTGTGTGGCACAGAGGAGCCAGGGAGAAGTGACACATGGTAAGGAACAGGAAAGTGGGGACAGGACTCAAAGGAATCACTTTTATATAAAGAGATCTAGAGCAAATCATTAAAGAATTATACCACACACACACACACACACACACACACACACACACACACACACACACACACACAAAACCCCAAGCTTGGATGATTTCATATGGGAATTTTACCAAGATTTCAAAGCCCAGCTGTTCTTTATGACTTGTTTCAAAATATTGAAAACAAAGAACTAAATCTTAATCCTTTTTCTTTGAAAGCCAAGTGTAACATTGATACTCACATATGAAAAAGAAGTAAAAAAAAAAATAAAGAAGAAATTATAGGACCAATATCCCTGATAAATGCTAATGAAAAAATACAAACCCAAAGATTCCTAACTGAATCCAGCAGAGTAAAAAAATAAAAATTAATGCAGCCACACTGGTGGAATCAGGAATGAAGTTAGAGAAATTAGGTAGAGGCCTGAGTTCTTGCAAAAATTCGGAACTACCCCAGTCTGTGCTTGTTGTGGCGATGTACTGGGGAAACCCTGTAGAGTCAAAGGTAAAAGTAAATCAGATAAGACACAGTATGGAAGTACAAAGATAGGCCATTGATAGACCAGACCAGAAAACTAACACAGCAGGGAGGGCACTTGCCTTCAAAACCGGGTTCAATCCCTGGCATGTCATATATTCCCTGAGCCCTGCCAGGAATGATCCTTGAGCATGGAGCCAGGCCCTAATCTAAACAATGTTGGTTGTTATATTTGTATGTTTATATTTGTGTATATATAACATATATAAAGCATTGATAGCTATCTTTCATGAACATTCTTGCAACTGAATAAGTACTACTAAGAGGACTCAGAGAAACAAAAGAGATATTGGATTTAGGAATGAAGTAAAGAAACAAGCAAGGGGTAGATGAAGAGAATGGTATGGACCCCTTTCATGGGACCATGCCCAGCTATGCTCAGGGATTCTTCCTGGATCTGTGCTCAGGGCTCACTCCTGGCAGAGTTGGGGGGACCATGCTGGGGATCAGACCTGGATGGGCTGTCTGCAAAGCAAGACCCTTGCCCCTGCATTCTCTCTCTTTCTCTGGCCCTATAGCCTTTCAGAGAGAGTTAAGCCTGGAGTCAGGCCAAGAGATAGACACCCCTGTTCTCAGGTGGGCTAGCAAAACCATAAAGAGTCTGTTTTTTAAAGTTGATTGATGGGTTTTAACAGAATTCCAGTAACACCAGCGCTTTCTTTGTTGTTGCTTTTTTGGTTTGGGGACCACAATCAGCGCCACTCAAGGGTCATTCCTGGCTCTGCACTCAGAAATCACTCCTGGCAGTGCTCAGGGGACCCTATGGGATGCCAGGGATCAAACCCAGGTCAACCGCGTGCAAGGCCAATCTCTCCCTGCTGTGCGATTGCTCTGGCCCCCAAACCAAGACATATTTTTAGGGAGCTAGACAATTGGTCTCATTCCTAGAAAGGAAAAAAAAAGCAGGATCTTGATCGATAAAAAGCTTTTGGAGAAAAAAATCCCCGAAGGCATCAGGGCAAACTTCAGCCAGCAGTGCTAGAGTACGGGCAGAACGAGCACTTAGGGTAGAGACCAGTTCACACTAATACATCTAGCCCCACAGACTAGATTTATTTATTTATTTATTTATTTATTTATTTATTTATTTATTTATTTATTTATTTATTTATTTTGGTGTTTTGGGCCACACCTGGAGGTGCTCAGGAGTTACTCCTCGTTCTATGCTCAGACATTGCTCCTGGCAGGCTCGGGGGACCCTATGGGATGCCAGGGATCAAACCCGTGTCCATTTTGGGTCAGCCGCATGTAAGGCAAACGTCCTACCACCGTGCTACCACTCTGACCCATACAGACTAGATTTAGATCAAGAACTTCGTTTAGCTCAAAAGCCCTGGAACCGACCCTGCTCTGTCACCTTTGGGTGGGAAAATGTGACATTCAATGCCAGTTTTACGACATATGTGAGAACAAATTGGAATGCTCTAAGATCTGTTTGCATGACAGCATATTTGTAGGACGGATAAATAAGTTGTAAAGGGCTCGGATGAAGACATAAGTGAATTTTCCTATGATGTGGGAGATAGGGAAAAAGGCTCCATCTCCAATTGAAATCCAGAAGGGGTCCCCGCAGTGATGGATTCTTTTAATCACACCAGGGCAACATCACCTTTAAGCATGGTCAGCGTTGGAGGTAAAAATAACCAACCCCAAAAAAGCATGTTTAAGTGTAAATGACTCCTTAGATTTGGCTATTTCTGTGAAATGGTGGATTGTGTGTTACACAGTTTCCAGAAAAGGAGAGGGATCCCCATGCTCCAAGTCTGGACAGGACAAGAGATACAGTTCCGGCAGTAGCTCCGATGTAGGAAATAATTCACACATGATTGGGAAGGTAAAACAGTCCAGAAACTCACACCTCAAGCTGGTCACCCACTAGCCGGTCGCCCCACCACATGGAACCACTAGCCAAGATGGCAGCTGCCCCTCCAGGCTGCCTGAGTAACCTTTTTTGGGATAAACAGAGCCCACCCCCAAGGGGAGGGCAAAAGCCAGATGAAGAGGCAATGGGGAAACATCTTGTTAACAAGAAAACCAAAAGAACCAATCGAGAAACATCTAATTAGAAGGCAACATGAGGACTAATCCAAAGCCCTCTACCAACATGTTTCCACTGACCTGAGGTAACTCCATTTACTTCCTTCTTACCGGTTAAGTCTGAAACTTGGTGAAGATGGTGGATGCGGCACTGAAGAGATTCGCTCATAATTAGAAAAATGCACACATTGGGCCAGAGAGATAGCATGGAGGTAATGTGTTTGCCTTGCATGCAGAAGGACAGTGGTTCGAATCCCAGCATCCCATATGGTCCCCCGAGCCTGCCAGGAGCGATTTCTGAGTGTAGAGCCAGGAGGAACCCCTGAGCATAGCTGGGTGTGACCCAAAAACCAAAAAAAAAAAAAAATACCGTGGGGAGACATCCTCCACTGCGGACTGCCATTTGGCATGACTCGGCAGCTTTGACATTGCAACCTAGCGTTCACCCTGAAGGGATGCCTCAGAGGTGTGAAAACAATCATGCCCATTCTAGAACATTCTAGAACAGGCAGATGCCAGTTATGGGAAGCAGCCTGCTCGCTGCCTTCCTGGTGGAGGAATGAAGAAACCAGACACATGCATGGATGGAGTCATTTGCAGCTGTGTAAAAGCAAGCTGAGGGTCTGGGGAGCCGATGGGGAGAGGGGCTTCCAAGACAGAGAAGCACAGAGGCCACTTTTGGGGGAACAGCAAGGCTGGGATGTGACTCAGTAGCAGAGGGTCCACTGGCCTGTGTGGGTCAGACCCTCAGCTTGGACACCAGGCACTTTGCTCCTTTTGTCATGTGTGTGTTTTGGGGTCATGTGCAGTGAAACTCGGGAACCACTCCCGAAGGGGCTGGGGTCCAAGTGGTGCTGGGGATCAGAAGAGGTGCTTCCCAGTCAGACTGTGCTCCAGCTCTCAGTGCCCGACACCTCAGGGTACTTGCTTTGTCAGTGTGAAATGGATATTGGAAAACAAGGAAGTCTCGGCGGCACCTCTGGGAGCAGTGGACACCTAGGCTGAGTGGGTGCCCCAGTGCCAACCACTGGCAGGGCACGGGGTAGTCTCAGTACACTGCAGTGAAGGGTCCAAGGGACCGGCTTGGATTGACCCGTAGTAGAAAAGCAGCCCAATGGGTGTGTGTAGCACTGAGGGGTGAGTGGTGAGTCCACAGGGCTGGGGGCACCTGCGGCAGAGTGTAGGGAGCAGGGCAGAATGGGGCCCAGAGACCCCAATGTGAATGCTCAGTCCTTCCCCCCAGAGCAGCATCTCTCAAGGGTGGGGGAATGCCACAGTGCAGTCAGTGGCCAACTATGACTCGAGCCAGCGCAGGGCACTGAATGGGGCACAGGTTCAGCAACCGGGGCCCAGTATGTGGGTGCAGGAGGCCTGCCCTTACCTGGGGAGAGGCTGTTTGTGCAGGGTATGGCTTTAGCAGGTCTGAAATGACCTTGTTCGAGGAGACTCGGCAGTGCCCATGAGCACTGGGCCTGCTTCCTTCACCTCTGCAGCCAACGAGCAACATGGCATGGAAAGGGAAGGAAGGCTGGGACAGTAACCTGGGGGACTGCCTGGAGGTGGGGTGCTGGTGTGAACACACACCACCCCCGACTATGCATTACGAATGCTGTACACCATGCATACCACACTGAACACGCCACATACCACACTATCAGACGTATACATGTAGTATGTAGTATGGTAACACCACACACTACATTCAGACATATATCACACTCATATATTTTCCACATGTGACATTTATCAAACATACCACACTCACATACATAGATCACACACTATTTCACACAGATGCCACAGCTTGCACACACACACACATAAACACATACCACCCAGAGAGACCTAAAACTCTGAGACCCACGGAGCTGCCACAGTTCTGCCTGTCAAGAGACCCTGACGGCAGGGACACCCCATTAGTGGAGTGACACCCGGACCCTTGTACAGATCTAAGGGCCCAACTTAAGTATCTTTGTCCACATGGTTGAGGAAATCTGAGCCACCGGGGGTCACACTCAGGATCTCCTAGAGGCGGGTTCAGGCTGGGGGCCGTGTGAGTGTCCCCAGGGTGAATGCCGAGATTTCAAGCAGGCCAGGCTGGAGACTGTCGAAGGAACAGGAGGTCTCTGGACTGAGGTCAGGATGTCGGCAGTGTTCAGACAGGAAGGATGGGTGCTCCTGCCCCTCTTCCCACAGCCCAGGTTTGGAGGCCCAGCGTGCACTGTGGGGTCCGAGAGGCCCGGTTCCACACTTGCCAGCTGGTCTCCTGGAGGCCCTTTTCTGCCCAGGCTCCCTCTTTGAAACATAAAATAGACTGTCTTTGACAAGTTAATATTGGGAACAGATGGCATTTTTCAAACGTCCTTAATGCGCAGAGGAAAAATGCGCAGATCCTATATTTGTGTCCCCCCCTTGCATTTTGTGAAAATGGACCTGAAAATACAGACATCTGGGAACCAAGGCACTTGCATTAACAGAATAGAAGTGTTTTGTTTTTTGTTTCTTCAATGAATTATTGTCATGTTGCAGTTTCCTGGCAGGGTCACCACCAGGGGGCGTCTCTGGAGCCCAGCATGGCTGTGTGTGCGTGCATGCCTATGTGTGTGTACCTGTGTGTGTGTGTGTGTGTGTGTGTGTGTGTGTGTATGTGTGTGTGTGTATCCCTGCATCATGCCTGCCTTCTGTCTATCCTCTCCATGTCTTTAGGTGTCTGCTTGCCCTGTGCCCCTTTTCAAAGGGCTCCACACTCCCTGGCTTTCAGGCAGGCCTGCTACAGAGTTCTCTTTCTTTTTTTTTTTTTTTTTTTTTTTTTTTTTTTTGTGGTTTTTGGGTCACACCCGGCAGCGCTCAGGGGTTATTTCTGGCTCCAGGCTCAGAAATTGCTCCTGGCAGGCACGGGGGACCATATGGGATGCCGGGATTTGAACCGATGACCTCCTGCATGAAAGGCAAACGCCTTACCTCCATGCTATCTCTCCGGCCCCACAGAGTTCTCTTTCTTGGGGGACGGGAGGAATCAGCCAGCAGTGCTTAGGGCTTACTCCTGGCTCGGTGGTCAGGGATCCCTCCTGGCAGACTCAGGGGACCCTATGGGGTGCCAGGAATCGAACCCAGGTCAGTCCCGGGTCGACCACATGCCCACATGCGAGGCAAACGCCCTACTGCTGTGCTTCCACTCCGGCCCTAAATCATATATCTAGATGAGATGTCTAGATGAGATGTCGTGATAAGATTTCTCAATCAGATGTCTGGGTCAGAAGCGCCTTCGTGAATTGCTGTTCCAGTTCTTTATTTTCATAAGCATCTAACTAGCATTATATTTCTTTTTTCTATATTTTTAATGACTTCATTTGAACACCATGGTTATAAGGTTGCTTGTAATGCAGTTGTATTTTTTATTTTATTTTCACAGATACGAAGTTGTTCATAATGGAGTTTCATTTATCCAATATCTAACCCCCTCACTAGGCCCCATTTTCCCACCACCAATATCCCCAGTTACCCTTCCGCCCTCCCCTATGCCTGCTTCTAGAACAGATGTTTTTCTTCTCTCTACTTTCATCCTGGTGTTAAAGCTGGTATAGGCAGACTTGCAGGGGACCCTGGTGTCAAACTGGGAGTGGGCGCCTCGTTATTCAGAGCCAGTGGTACCCCCACACCCATCCTGTCTCTACTGACAGAGCACTTTTAACCACGTTTATTCCGTTTCTCTTCCAGATGTCTTTTTCCCAAGGGGGGATTTCTTGGGTGGCCCCTCAGCAAAAAAGCTTGCCCAGCAACCGATTTCCAAGTGCCTCATTTTGCTAGACTCAGAAAACTGTTAAATTATTAAAAATTCGCTTAGCAGAGTCCTGATTAGTTCGAAAATTGCTTTAAACGTGGTCATTAAGTTTCAGGGAACATGTGATCTCTCTCTCCTCTCTCTCTCTCTCTCTCTCTCTCTCTCTCTCTCTCTCTCTCTCTCTCTCTCTCTGTATCTCTCTCTGACACAGCTGTGTGCCATGAGGAAGGGGGACGGGGTGGCGATAATAAAACGCATGGTGATGGCAAAGAGTCACTTTGTTATTGACGGTGTCTGCTCTGCCACTTGGCAAACTCCAGCTGTCCAGCATGGCACGGGGCCGAGGCCCGCAAACTTTCCAAGAATGTTCCCTGCTGCAGTGAGACAGGCCGAGTCCAGCGGGGCATGTGGCCTGGGGCCACTAGGGGCCTGACTGGGACCCCAAACTCTGCTTCTGCATTCCCATCCTGAAAAAGGCCCTCATTGACCCCTACTTCCCTTCTAAGCAGATCTCAGCAGGAAGCTGGAGGGAGCACAAGGGGCAGCCTTGGGGAGAAGCATCCGTGTATGTGGGCTGCGGCCTCTTCTCCTGGACACTCACTCTCCTCCCTGGCTTCTGAGAATGAAGTCAATGCCCGGTTACTTTGTCCTGCTCCTGCCAGCCAGGCCCTGCTAAGCCCTATGGTGCCCTGTGGGTGGGGCCTAGCTAACCAGAATTTAGCATGTGGCCCATGCCTTGGACACAGTTTATGGGGACCTTTGTGATTTCTGCTCCAGGTGCCTTGGCCAGTGCTCGAGGCTGTGGTCCACCCACAATGCAGAGGGGACCTCTGATCTGAGCAGAGAGGTTCAGGACACACCACCTCGGTGATGCCAGTCCTGAGTTGTAGAGTGGGAGGAGGTCACGGGCTCTTAGATTTGTCCAGAGGGGACCACTTTGATGCGGGACTGGGCACAGGCTCGTGGTCACCCAGAGCCCCCTTTGGACCCCTGCTAAGCCTCTGGCAGGATTGGGGCTTGCCCAAGAGGAAAAGAGTGAACAAGCTGGGAAGTGCCAGGGTCAGCCTGGCAATCCCTAGAGTCAGGCTCCCCAAGACAGGTTCCCTGGAGAGGGTCCTGTGCTATCACAGACCCCCAATAAGCACCCAGAGGAACCCATGTTATTTGCTTTATTTTTGTTTTGGGGCCATATTTGCTGGCGCTCAGGGGTTACTCCTGGCTCTGCACTTAAAAATCACTTCTGGGGGCCCGGAGAGATAGCACAGTGGCGTTTGCCTTGCAAGCAGCCGATCCAGGACCAAAGGTGTTTGGTTCGAATCCCGGTGTCCCATATGGTCCCCCGTGCCGGCCAGGAGCTATTTCTGAGCAGACAGCCAGGAGTAACCCCTGAGCACTGCCGGGTGTGGCCCAAAAACCAAAAATAAAAAAGAAAAATCACTTCTGGCAGGCTCAGGGGAACTCTATGGGATGCCAGGGATCGAACCCGGGTCAGCTGTGTGCAAGGCAAACACCCTCCCCACTGTGCTGTTGCTTCAGCCCGGAATCCACATATTTTGTCTCTCATTTAAACACGGCTGGTTGTTGGCTCTCCAGAGAAAGTCTTTTTTCTTTCTTTCTTTGAGTTTTTTTGTTATTTTCATGTCACACGTCTCCCAAGAAAGCCGCGGCGCCTTCTGGAATGTACGGCACTGAACTAGGTCATGGCAGCCCAGTCGCCTCTATTCTGCCCAAACCGCCGAAGTTTCTGAGAACTGTCCATGAATCATGGCCGGATGCATCTGCTCCAGAGTAAAGGTTTAGCAGGGTCAGGAGAGGAGAAGGACATGGGTCCAGGCACCCCTCAAATTCACCGCCACAAGTGTTGGGGGAGCCCGGTCCTGGTTGAAACATCATCTCTGCCGGTGACAGGGAAAGGACAGGAGTGCTGGGAAATGCTCTGTGTGGCCACTTGTCCCGGAGCACAGGGTCAAAAGTTGACACCAGCTGTCATGGCTGTCTCAGACCCCAGAGTCCTATACAGTGTCTGCTGAGATGACAAGACTCTGAAGAGTGGCCCGGCCTCAGCGGCCACTTATATTTTCTCCCCAGTTGCCTGTCCTTAGCATGCATCGGTCTCTCTGCTGTGGACCATCTCGGGATCCTCATCCTTTTCCTCTGGGCCGCTGCTGCTGTGACCAGAACTTTAGACACACAACAGGAAAAAGGGTCCAGACCACCATTAGGGGCTGGAGAGAGTCCAGAATCACCCAAGGGTGGCCCTCAGGACCTCCACAGCATCACAGCCTCGGATCCCCCAAGCCACTCTCCCAAATCAGCTAGGTCAAGACCATCTGGTAGGGGGTGTCCTCTGAGCACTGTTTGGGAAGCCCCCCAAAACAAACCAACATTTTCCCCACCTGGTCCCTTCATTTTGTGTCTCCCACCTCTCCCTGGCAACACCTACTCCAAAGACCAGCTTCTTTTTTGGGTAGATCCGTCTTGACAACCAGCGTCTCAAAGGTGGCTGGGCTCTGCTGGAGGTTGTTCTGTCCATTAGTCCGGGCGTCCTCAGGACTCACAGGTGGTAAGTTCTGCAGAGGATCTATTTGGACATGTATTGCATGGAAGAAACCCTATTTAAGTATTTATATGTGGAATTTATCATATATATATATATATATATATATATATATATATATATATATATATATTATGCTGTTCTTTAAATCATTGACTAAAGGCCCCGTCATTTCTCTGTAAGACAGATGAGCTCTGTCTGTTGGCAGATCCATCATTCCAGCCCTCCAAACACTATCTCTCACTTAAAAATGATCCCCACCATGATCTTTCCCATCAATTTGCTTCTGGAGCTAGTGTGCTCGCCGGCTGAGAGGGCGTCTGGAAATGGGCTGTTCATGGAAAGATGAAGGGGAGAGGCCCTGGAGGAGGGTGCAGGGCTGGCCCACTCTTCTGAGCCCCGAACCCCGCTTTTCCCCTGAAATTTTCTTCCCCCTCACCACCAAAGCCTCACTCCTTCCCATCAGCACTCCCTCCTCTTCCTCCTGCTCTCTGGATATTACCCATTGGTTTGTAAGATTGATTCCAATCACAGTTCCATTTGGCATCTCTGTGGCAGGTTGGCAGAGTGTGCCAGGTTCTCAAATCAAAAGCCTGCGGGCATGAGGGGTGTCCCGCTTCTTGGGCCAAACCCAGCTCACCATCCTGGCCCCAGGCCTAAACGTGGACACATGTGTGTGGGGTGTCAGGGGGGCTGATTCTATCTTCTAGGCTTGGCAGGGAGCTACCCTCTTGCCCTTGCTGCCTCCTGATTCTGGGGTGACCTGTACCCCATTTGACCAATGCAATTTGAGTGTATGGGTCCAAGGAATGGCACAGTGGAGAGGGCCTTTGCCTTGCATTCAGCCAACCCAGGTTCGGTCCCTGACATCCCATAGGGTCCCTCTCAAGCACTGCACAAAGTGATCCCAGAGCCAGGAGTAACCCCTGTGCACACTACCCCCCCCCCAAAAAAAAACCAAAAGGAAGTGAGTCCTTTCGAGGCCTACAGCTGAGGAAACAGAGGGGCTCTGCGTTGTTGCATGCTTGCAAGGGTGTAGGGGACCCCACCAAGGAGATCTGTGAGTCTTCACATTGGCATCCTCTTCAGCATGAACCTTGTCTCCCCTCCTGACAGGACATATCCTGACATGTGCTGGAGTGTTCCCCAAATTCCCTTGGGCAGTGCCAACCCCAAGAGAGCTGCAGACAGGAAGAATGGGGGAGGGTATGAGGGGGGATGTTATGGGGTTAAGGGGGTATTTGTGGTGCATATGGGGTGGGTATGATAGGTTTGATAATGTGTGTGCATGTATCTGTAGAGAGTGAGTTTTTTTGGGGGGGGGTGTTGGGGTCATACCTGTGTTCTGAAATTACTCCTGGCAGGTTCAGAGGACCCCATGGGATGTCAGAGATCGAACCGGGTCAGTCGTGTGCAAGGCAAACGCCCTCCCCGACAGACTCACTCCTGCCCCTGGGAATGGGTTTTTTTGCACACCTGTCCCGGGGCACCCCATGGGCCAGAGTGGGAGGGAAGAGTGTCCCACCTGGTGGGCCACAGAGCTCGGGCGGATTTGGGGATGATAGATAGGAAAAGAGTTTCAAGCATTTAGCAGCTGTAAGAACTAATTTCCAATAAATCAGAAGCGATTCCCTGGGGACCCGGAAATAAATGAGGGCAAAAAGAAATGGCTAAGGGTTGTTGAGCAACAGAGAGATGGGTTCTAGATGTTTGAAAATGATATTTAAATGGACAAAGTTGATTTAACTGTCTTTTTTCATGTCGGGGCGGAAGATTTATGTCTGCGGCGTGTCATTAGGAGCGTCTCGTCGTCCCAGGCACATCCCACTGAACGGCAATTCTCATATCCCAGTCTGGGTCCTAAATTGTAATGAAAAGGCATTAATTGCCCTGTTCCCTGCAAAGTCCACTACAAGCAAGGTTTTCAAGATGAAGAGAAAAGTTGGAATTTGGTGCACGAAGCGAAATGTCCCTTCCCTAATTTGAGCCATTTTTCCTAATTAAAAGATGGAAATGCAGCCACGTTTTTTTTTCTCACCTGCTAGGTTCTGAGCCCCGTCCGATGTGTCCTGGTCATCTGGCCGGGGGCCCAGAGCCTTGTGGGGGTCCTGAGAAGACGGGGCTGAAGTGGTTCTTAAATTTGATTGTCTGTTTCCTGGCCAGGATGGGAGCCTACAGGGGTGGAGCCCCGGGAAGGACAGGAACACCTGGGCAAGGCAATTCTGGAAGGAGGGAGGGTTGGGTTGAGCACTGGGCCACTGAGGGACCACTTTCCAAACTGGGACACTGAGGGGGCCACTTTCCAAACTGGGCTCTCTGTGGCCAGGACTGGGGGTACAGGAGGAGAGACAGACCCCCCAAAAATCTCTAGAGCAGAGAGGTAAGCTTATAGAGTCACCTGTGCTGTCAGGCCTGAGACCCTTGTTTCTCCTGCCCCTAGCATACTGATTGTGTATCCAGGCCCAGAGATCACCTGTTTTTTGGGGGGGGTGGTGAACTGGGGGGACAGGACCATCTCAGATAGCCAGATCCCTGCCACCTGGGAGTGACTGGAAGTGCTGGCAGAGCCCTGGGCCCTTGCTTGGAGTCCCAACACTACGTCACGCCCAAGTCACTCCAGGATCAGCAGGCTTCTCTGAAAGTTCTAGAACATTCCAGAACACTATTTTTTTCCTGTGAAAGGCAGATCAGGTGCCAATTTATCTCCCTCCAACACTCACACCCTCACTGTTGTCAGAGCCCCAACACCTTCGTAGGCTGCAGGCCACTCGCCTCCTCTCCTCCCAGTCACCTCCAGACCCCCATGTCATACTTAGCCCAGCCAGCTGGTGTCCACAGGGCTGGTCAGAGCCTGTTCAAGGTTGGGTGTTTGGGGTTTTTAGGTTAGTGTGTGGGGGTTCAGATGGCTTGGGGTGTTCAGGGTCATATTGGGATGTTTAAGTTCATGTTTGGAGTTCTAGTCCAGGGGCTGCTCCAGAGTCGCACCCCTTTACATTTATTTATTTATTTATTTTTAATTAAATAATTTTTATTTTGACCAAAATGGATTACAAATCTTTCACAGTAATATTTTAGGTACATAGTGACATTGAATCAAGGGCATTCCCACCACCAGTGTTGTCCTCCCTCCACCCCTGTTCCCAGCATGCATTCCATATCATGCATTTTTAATGTATATTTTAATTACATTTATTTTTTTCTGGAAACTTCTGTCTGTCCCTCCATCTGTCTGTCCATTTGTCTGTCCCTCCATCCTGTGTGGGAAAGGGCAGAGGATGCCATCCAACGCGGACCTCAAAGTCTCCCTCGGGGTCTTTCTGTCTGTTTCCTCTGGGGGATCGGGTCACAGCCTGGAATATGCTTCGTAGGGTGTTTGGTCCTTGTCAAGCTCAAGGCAGGGCTGCACTGGGCCTCACCCACGGTCCTAAGCGAAGACCTGCTGTCGCTCCCTCCTCACACTCGGACCCAGTGCCAGGCTGTTTGAGTGAAGGAGGCAGTGGCAGCTCGTGGTCTCTCACCCAGAAAGTGTTTGCATTCAGACGAGTCATTACTGAATGTAAGTAAAGACACCGCCACAAACCCAGGCCCCCTTCTAATCCTTCTGCTTTGTCCTGCTCTGGACTCACATGGGGCTGAAACCACCTGGCCTCCCATGATGGGCTCCTTTCCCTGTTGTGTCCCTGTTGCACCCTGTTCCTGTGCTCCTCTCTTCTTCGGGGCTGAGTAATATTCCCCCTCCACAACAGTACTCTGTATTGCATCTCTGTTCATCTCTAGAGGGTCCTGTGGCTTGTTTCTCTCTTTGGGGGAAGTTTTTTTTTTTTTTTTGAATAGCAGTGTCATGTATTCTTATGTGATTTTGCATAGGTATATCGTTCTTTTATTGTGGAGTAAGATACCTAGGAGAGAAATCTCAGGGACAGATGGTAAATTTCGGATTCTTGGAGAAACTCTCAGACATCAGCTGTTCTTTGAAGCAGGGGGTCCCCTTTCTGTATCCCACCTGCCGTGAGTCAGGCCCCGCTCTCCCCACGAACACTTGCCATTTTCAACCTTTTCACCTCTTATCATCCTGCTTGGCAGTGAAGGAGTATTTCACAGTAGTTTTGTTTATTTTCTCCCAAGTAAGCATCTTCTATTGTGTGTCTGTCTGTACCTCCAATCCCTCCCCCAGAGCAATACCTCCTTAGATCCTCTTTGCCTGTTTGTTTTTTTGTTTTTGTTTTTGGGCTTACTCCTGGCTAAGTGCTCAGAAATCGCTCCTGGCTTGGGGGGACCATATGGGATACCAGGGGATCGAACCCAGATTCATCCTGGGTCAGCCGTGTGCAAGGCAAATGCCCTACTGCTATGCTATCGCTCTGGCCCCTCTTTGCCTGTTTTTAGCTGGCCGTCTTATCTTTCTCATTAACAACTTGTGTGTTCCTTATCTGCAGATAGCTGCAGGTCCCTTATCGGATTTTCAAAGATCTTCTTCCCCACTTATTTTTATTTCTTTTTTGCTAGGTTCCTTTAAAGCCAAACTGTATTTAATTTAGAGAAGCCCAATTTACAACAGTGTCTTTTTCTTTTTTTATCGCGTGTGCTTTTGGTATCCAGCCAGAGAAAGTGTTGCCAAGTCCAAGGTCATGAAGATTTCCTTTTATGTTTTCATAGATATTTATAGTTTGGACTCCTCTGTTTATTTATGTCTCCGAGAAGTATCTAAGCTCATGTCTGCTTATGATGTGAGGTAGGGTTCTGTCTCCCATGCTCGCTTAGGGGCCACCAAACTCTCTTATCACCTATTTATTCTGTCCTGATCATCAAACTGATAGTTGAAGGGTTTTTATTTTATTTTATTTGGGTTTGGGGCCACACCCAGTAGCACTCAGGGGTTTACTCCTGGCTCTGTGCTCAGAAATCAATCCTGGCAGGCTTAGGAGACAATATGGGATGCCGGGAATTGAATTGGGTTGGTCCTGTGTTGGCCATGTGCAAGGCAAACACCCTGCCGCTGTGCTATCGCTTGGTCCCTCTGATGGGTTTTTAGACTGTCTTCCCAGCTCTACCTGTTCTGTCTCTGTGTCTGTCCCTGTCTTACCTCCACCCTGTCTTGATGGTCCCGTTGAATCAATAAGTTAATTTGGGCTCCTGGCGTGCTTCTGATGTTGAGTGGCACCCAACCCCCTTGGGAATGACTTTATGTCTCCCTGTTGGTCTAAAAATACTTCTGTGTTCTGCACTCGGGTTTAAATAATTAAAAAAAAAATTCCGTGACAGAGGTTTTTTTTTTTTTTTCTGTACATCACTTGGAAAGTTTATTCATCATATTTTGTCTTTGCCGCTGCTGTCTAAATGGGATTTCCCCCCTCCTGTATTGATTCCTGCTAGTTTATTCCGCTTTTTTTTTGTTTAATTCTTTTTTCTTCTTTGAATTATGGATGGGTTATTTTTTATATCTAGTATATTTTCCTCCCTGAGCTCCATCTGTGTGGAGGCTTGTCTCTCCAGTTTATTTACCGTCACTGCTGCGTTTATTCTCTTGTCTCTGTCTGTGGTGATGTATGAAGCTATTCAGACGTGGGTGGACGCTGAGATGGAGTCAGATGAAGATTGCCAGGTGGTGGTGCAGAGATGCTGTGCCCGCTCTCTCCGCCCTCCCTGCCCATCTGGGGCGTGTGGGTCCTGCTTGCGGTGCCATGACAGTCAGTTTT
Source organism: Suncus etruscus (assembly GCF_024139225.1). Taxonomy (NCBI): domain Eukaryota; kingdom Metazoa; phylum Chordata; class Mammalia; order Eulipotyphla; family Soricidae; genus Suncus; species Suncus etruscus. Next base: position 3,636,393 of record NC_064853.1, read on the forward strand.
GTCCACCCGAGAGGTGAGATGCACCTTTGGGTGACCATTGATGACTGCTGCTCACTCTTGCTTCTGAATTCGACCCCTAACGTTCCTTCCCACAAGGGCTTCAGTGCTAGTGTCCTAGAAGCCACACACCTTTGCATTTTTGGGGGGGGGGTTGGGTCACACCCTGCAGTGCTCAGGGATTCCTCCTGGCTCTACGCTCAGAAATCACTCCTGGCAAGCTCGGGGGACCATATGGGATGCCGGGATTCGAACCACCATATTCTGCATGCAAGGCAAACACCCCACCTCCATGCTATCTCTCCGGCTCCTCGCAGTGGCATTTTCACTGCTGAGTTTCTTTTTTTGGTTTTTGGGCCACACCCGGCGATGCTCAGGGGTTACTCCTGGCTGTCTGCTCAGAAATAGCTCCTGGCAGGCATGGGGGACCATATGGGACACCGGGATTCGAACCAACCACCTTTGGTCCTGGATCGGCTGCTTGCAAGGCAAACGCCACTGTGCTATCTCTCTGGGCCCACTGCTGAGTTTCTTGCATCAATAACTGTTCTCTTGAAGAGTCACCAATCAGCATTTTCTGACCAATGCCCTGTAGCTGGTGTGAGGCTTCCGTGAAGGACTGGACCCAGCTCCTAGGCCTCACGAACAAATGGCCAGTACTTATAGCTGGAGCAATAGCACAGCGGGGAGGCGTTTGCCTTGCATACGGTGGACCTAAGTTCAATTCCCGGCATCCCATATGGTTCCCCAGTGCCCTTCCAGGAGTGACTTTAAGCTCAGAGCCAGAAGTAAGCCCTGAGCATTGCCAGGTGTGGCCCCCAAACAAAACAAAACAAAGAACCCCAAAACCCATATTTGTTGGTAATTCACATGAGGAGACACATCTAGGCAGTCCTGGGGCTCTCCAGAAAGTTGTGAGTGGTGAATTGCAGACACAGAAAGGACTTCCGGGGGAGTGTGGAAAGGAAAAGCACCCCCTTCTCCTTCTCTGCTACATCCCAGCCTGGGGTGGAGGGGCAGTGTTGCCTTTGGATTCCTCTTGATTGTAAATGGGCTTTATCCACCCTGCTGAAAACGCACCTCTGAGACGGATCCTCTGAGCCCTGGCCTGCTCTCCCTGATGACAAACGTTACCTTATACCCCTGACACTCCTCTCACCAAAGTGCTCATGGGGGCCACCTTTCACGACTTTGCATCCTTTGAGTGCCAGACCCGCCGCCTGGAATTTTCGAGACCCAGACTCTGGTCCTAAGTTTCTCCCAATCTGTGGTTTATTTGGGGCACATTCATGATGGGGCACACTGGGGTCCTCCTGTCCTGGCCGAGAACAGAGCAACACCTCCCCCTTGCTTGTGGAATCTCTACTCCTGCTGCTTCTGCTGAACTTTTCTTTGCCAGGTCTCTGTCTGCCCTAGGGCTCATTTCTCCTCCACCAACAGCCCCCCTTCCTGCTGCTGGCCCAAATGAAGGTGTTGGCTAAAGTTTGGTCCTGGTTGTGGAAGGAAGGACTTTCTGTGTTCAAGTGCACGTCCATCCTTGTCCATTATGACTCAGACATGTCATTTGGTCACCAGGACTCACCCCCGGTCTGATGACCGGTAGCGCGTCCTTCAGGGGGCAAAGTCCCACTGAAGGAAAGCCAAGCTCTGCAAGGCAGCCACCTGCCCTGGGTCAGTCTCTTCTCCACAGTCTTGTCTTTTTGTGTTTGGTTTATTTGTTTGTTTTGGTTTTGGGCCACACCCAGCGACACTTAGGGGTTACTCCAGGCTCTGTCCTCAGAAATGGCTCCTGGCAAGCTCGGGGAACCATAAGGGATGCCAGGGAATCGAACTGGGGTCTGTCTGGGGTTGGCTGCATCTGAGGCAAACACTCTACCACTATGCTATCACTCTGGCCCTCAGAGTGTTGTTTCCATGAGATTCATTTGCTAGTCGATCCAATGACTCAGGTACAGGTTTCTCCTTTCTCTTATTCACTGTTTCACACATTTATTCATTTCTTCCTTGTGCCTCACCTGTAGTGAGTGTAACAGTCAGCCAGCAAGGATCAATCCTGTTTCCCACCAAGGGTAATCCCTCCAGTTGATGACCAGAAACACTATTATTATTGTTGTTGTTATTTATTATTTACCAGAGATACTTTATTCCATTCCAACAGTGCTTAGGGCAAGAGGAACTGGAATACGTGCAGGTGACAGGGCCAGAGATATAAAAGATATAAAAGAAAGTCATCCAGGGGGAGGTGAGGTGCCAGGCGAAGTTTAACATCAACATTGGAACTTTGGGGTGTCTAGGGAGCACCAGAGTGAGTGATGGTAACAGTCACAAGGTCGATAGGCATCTCCTGAACCCGAGCTCTCTGGGAGGGAGGAGGGATGGCCCAGAGTCAAGCCTTATCATGGGAGATGGAGCCCCTTTCTGTGTTGTCCTTCCCATCTCTGGAGTAGTGTCTCCAAAGGTGTTCGCCCCAAGGAGAAGCCCCAGAACGGTTGCTCTATGGGGTTCCCTCTGCCAAGCGGTTGGGGAACAGTGTCACAAGGGATCATTCAACAGTAAGCATCCCCAGAAATTCTGCAAGGATCTTCTGTATGTCTCTGTTTCTGTTCTACTTGTCTGCCTGTCTGTCTCTCTCTTCCCCACTGAGCATCCCAATGTGCTGTGGGCATGTTGCTGGAACTTTCCCTGGCCGTCCAGCCTTGTGCCTGGATGAATCCGAGGGCCGGTGCTTCACTCTCTGGACTCCCAAGCATACAGGAGGTGCCCCTGAGCCTCATCCACTACCCCTTGGGCCGAGAGAGAGGCAGTGGGTGGGCCCCGTGTGGCTTTAGGCTCTTCCCGATGAAGGACAGGAGGCTGCCGGTACCTGCCGGGCAGAGGACTCAGATCTGAGCAGCACAACTTGGTGCTGCGGAGAAGCTTCACAGGGTGCTGAAGAGATCAATGGAGCCTTTCAGCATCTTCCTGCAACCTCCCACTCGGCTTGTGGAAAACTTGGCCCCTTTGCAGAAGAAGCTGTGGACTGGAGTGGCCAATGATGGGAAGAACTAGCTGCAGGGCGGCTGGAGTGATAGCACAGCTAGATAGCGCATTTGCCTTGCAGGTGACTGACCCAGAAAGGACCTGGGTTCGATCCCCGGCGTCCCATATGGTCCCCCAAGCCAGGAGCGATTTCTGAGGGCAGAGCAGGAGTGACCCCTGAGCATCACCGGTTGTGCCTTCCCTCCCCCCCCAAAAAAAAAACCACATAACTAGCTGCAGGGGGTGAAGGAGAGCCTTGTCTTGGGATGGACTGGCCCAGAAATTTCATCCTACCCTTCTCCCGAGTGACTAGCTCTCAGCATGCTTCTTGTAGCAGGAGGGTAATTAGCCTTGTCCTTAATAATTGCATTTGCTTCCTTGATGAGTAGAGATGCTCTGGCACCGGTGCTGTCGAGAAGAGGTTAGGATTCGGGTCCCAAGTCGAGGCAGGCGTGAGGCCACGCCATGCCGATGACGCGCCCCTCCATGGGACTCAGCCGCTGTGTTAATTGCTTGCTGGCAAAACTGCCAAGTTCGTCCTTTTCGGCTTTCGCTGTCCCAATATTGCACGTGTCATCTCAAATGCAAATTGTGTTTGGGGCTCCGGGATGGCCGTGGTCCTGCTCCCTCTCCAGGCTGGCTGCGTTGCGGTGTGCGATGCTGGGATCCTGCGCTTGGATTATTAATTTCCTCTCTGACAGGGCCTGGGGACCTGTGGGTGGGGAGAACTGTCAGGCTTCTTCCCTGGCACCGACCATCTCTCCAAGAAGCTCAGGGTTCTTGTCAACAGCAATCTGGTGGAATTGGCCAGAGCCCTGTGCAGAAGCCCCCCCTCCATGCCACGGCTCCTGTCAGGCGCTACAGACCCCACACCCCAACCTAAGATGACTGTGTCCCTCATGGGTCATGTGGCCATGGTGACTCTCAGCCTTGGGGAGTTTTGGGGTCCGTGGCACCCCTTCCTTTTGGACCACGGGAGGCCACATTTGAGGAGAATTCCACTGCTCAGTTTTCATCTCACACTTAAAAGACATTTTTCTTTTTGAAGCAATTTCTATGCTTCAGAAAAGTCAAAAGAATGGGTCCCCCAAACTCTCCAGCATGTACTGAGGCCTCCAGCTATCTCCCCCAAACCCTGGTTGTTTCCCAGACCCCCAGCTGTCACCCCAGACCTTGGCTGTTCACAGACCCCCCCAGCAGTTACCCCCAGACCCCCCTCCAGTTGCCACCCTAGGGTGAGTTTTTTGCTGCCAGGCTTTCTCCATCTCTCTGGATTCAGGTTTATTTTTTCTCCCTCTGGACCATTTGAAAGTAACTTCCAGACATGAATCCCCATTGTCCCCAGAGCCGTCCGTGTGTCCCTTCTAAGAACGGCACGTTCGCTTGCATAACCCGTCCCGGGGATCAAAATAGCCTTGAGAGGCGCGTTACACAACCGCAGGTTCCTTCCCGCACCCGTGTCCTTTGGTGCAAGATTAACCCTTCTCGTCGGTCTTCTCCACCAGGCAGTCTGAGACCTCTCTCTCTCTCTCTCTCTCTCTCTCTCTCTCTCTCTCTCTCTCTCCGCTCTCTCCTCTCTCTCTCTCTCTCTTCGCTCTCCTCTCTCTCCTCTCTCTCTCTCTTCTCTCTCTCTCCTCTCTCTCTCCTCTCTCTCTCTCTCTCCTCTCTCTCTCTCTCCTCTCTCTCTCTCCCTCCTCTTTCCTCTCTTCTCTCCACCAGGCAGCCGGAGACCTCTCTGTCTCTGTGTGTGTCTCTCCTCTCTTTCTCTTCTCTCTCTTCTCTCCTCTTTTCTCCTCTCTCTCCCCCCTCCTCTCCTCTCTCTCTTCCAGGCAGTCTGAGACCTCTCTGTTCTCTCTCCCCTCCTCCCCCTTCTCTTCTCTCTCCACCAAACAGCCTGAAACCTCTCTCTCTCCTCTCTTCTCTCTCCCCTCTCTCATTCTATCTCTCTCCTCTTACCCCCTCTCTCCTTTCCTCTTTCTCCCCACCAGGCAGACTTTCTCAACCTCTCTCCGTGTCTCTCTCTGCTCTGTCTCTCTCCCCCCTCTCTCTCTTACTCTCCTTTCTCTCCAGCAGGTAGCCTGAGATATATATCTCTCTCCTCTCTTCTTTCTCTCCCCTCTTTCTCACTCTCTCTCTCCCCTCTCTTCTCTTTCTCCATCAGGCAACCTGATACTTCTCACTGTCTCTCTGTCTCTTTCTTTCTCTCCTCTCTTCCTCCATCACTCCCTCCCCCTTTCTCTCCCCTCTCCCTCCTTCTATCTCCAGAGTGGAGTGCCGACTGCCCCAGGTCCACTGGGGACTCTCAGCTTTGAAGATCAATGAGGCTGGGCCCGCCAGGCCAGGCACCCTCCTGTGCCAAGCCATTGCCTCCCCCTTTGCCATTCCGCAAGGTGCTCTCGAGGTCTCTGTCACCGTCTTGTTTTCCTTTAAACTTTTCTCCACTGATTTTCCCATAGATGAGTCTTGCTTGGATCCATCATTGCTGGAATGAAGGCCAGATGGTGTTTCCTCCAACACATATTTATAGTTTGGGGCTTTCTCCCCTATTGCGGAGTTTTCTGCTCCCCTTCCTGTATTTATTTACTCCTGTCTTCCTTGTCCCCAGTGTGGGCTCCCAACTCCCTGTTTTAGGCCAAGGGTGACAGTGACTCAGTTCCTGGGACTGAAGCACGTTCGGTGGGATCGAAAGAAAATCGTCAGTGGGGACATCATCAGCAGGCTGCTCTGCTGGCCTTTACATGAGTCCCCATGGTGTGTGTGTGTGTGTGTGTGTGTGTGTGTGTGTGTATGTGTATGTGTGTGTGTGTGTGTGGCATCCCCATGGTGTGTGTGTGTGTGTGTGTGTGTGTGTGTGTGTGTGTGTGTGTGTGATTTGTTTATTTGTTTTTCGGACTTCTCCCAGCAGTGCTCAGGGCTCACTCCTGGCTCTGTCTGACAGTGCTCCTAACACCATATACTGTGCCATGAAATCTTTGCAGGTTTAGACATATGGAAGGCAAGCACCTCAAATCCTATGCCCCCAATGTTCTTTCTAGCCCCAATTGTTCTGGCAGTGTATCAAACCTCTAAGGGGCCAGAGAGATAACACAGTGGGTAGGGCATTTGTCTTGCACGAAGCCAACCCAGGAGGAATGGTGGTGACAGTGATTTGAATCCTGGCATCCACTAGACTCTAGGGCCTAGAGCATTCCAGGAGTAATTTCTGAGTGCAGAGCCAGGAAGTAACCCCTGAGCCCTGCTAGATGTGGCCCCAAAACAAACAAACAAATGAAAAGTCAAACCTACGGAAAACTAACAGTTGTGTGTGAATATCTATCTACCAATCTCCAGATTCTTTTTTTGGGGGGTGGGGGTGGGGTTAGGGGAGGTCACACTTAGCAGCGCTCAGGGGCCACTCCTGGCTCTGTGCTCAGAAATCACTCCTGGCAGGCTCGGGGGACCATATGGAATGCCAAATGGGATTCGAACCACCGTCCTTCTGTATGCAAGGCAAACGCCCTGCCTCCATGCGACCTCTCTGGCCCCTCATCCAGATTCTTAGCATTTAACAACAACTGTTTTATGATACCCCCAAATCCCCCCCAGAAGCTGTCTGATTTCATCCATTTATTATTGGGGAGTGCTCCCCAGAAGTGCTCAAGGAGCTGGGGGCCCACACTTCCTGTTGCTCAGATAACCTGGCTGGATGTTTTCTTGTTTCGATCTGGTGGTGCTGTGTGTGTGACTAAGGTCCAGAGGCTGTAGAGCCATCACAGAACACTTGGGGGTATTGGGGGTGATGGGTCTTCAGTGCTGACTGCCTTCGGAGGAGATGTGCTCTGCTGGGAATCAACCCACGTGGGGCTCCTGCTCTGACCCTTTGAGCTGTCTCTGGGCCCCTGATTCTTTTTATTTTATTTATTTATTTATTTTTGGTTTTTGGGCCACACCTGGTGACGCTCAGGGGTTACTCCTGGCTCTGTGCTCAGACATCGTCCTGGCTTGGGGGAACATATGGAATGCCTGGGGATCAAATTCGGCCCTCCTAGGTCAGCCGTGTGCAAGGCAAATGCCCTACCGCTGTGCCACCACTCCAGTCCCTGATTCTGAGGAGGAGCTGGGTCACACATGGCAGTGCTCAGGGGCTACCTCTGGCTCTGTGTTCAGGGGACCATATGTGATGCCAGGAATTAGCTGGATGCAAGACAACCACCTGTGAACCCCAACTATCTTGCCCACCCCCAGAGCACTTATTTCTTTATTTATGGTTGCGGGGCCAATTCCGGTGATGTGCAGAGGTTCCCTCTGGCTCTACATTCAGTACTCACTTCTGGCAGGCTCCGAGGACCCTGTGGGATGCAGGGAATTGAACCTGGGTCGCCTAGATGCCAGGCAAACGGCCTCCCTGCTTGTCCTCCCTCTGGCCCCCAGGCCCTTACCTTTCAGCTACATCTCAAAGTCAAACCTTCGATCTTGGACCGTTCAGCCTTGGGAAGAACTGCTGCTGTCCAGAGTCGAGGGTTTCTGCGAGGGTCTTTGTGTGAGTGGAATGACACTCATGTCTCTTGGGGCCAACAAGATCACATGCAGAAGATTCATCTTCCTCAAAAGAAGAGCCCAGAGAGGGGTCCCTTTTCTCTTGCAAGCACCCCCGGCACCATCTTGCCCAGTAGCAGGCATGGCCGAGAGTTGGCTCCAACACACACACACACACACACACACACACACACACACACACACACACACACACACGCCAATGCTTCCAGGCTGTCCTCCAGATTGCCCCGTGCTTTCTCTCTGCTGACTCCGCCTCAGCCACTAAGGGTTGCCACCCTTTCCAAAGGTCCCCACTCAGCTCAAAGACGGTATTTCTGGGTTCTCAGAGGCCTCATGGCTTCCAGGCTCGCTCGTTCACTTGCTCTTTCTTAGAAAGAGAAAGGCCGACAGATGCCCTGCATGGATGGCCACTCAGGGCACATTTATATTCCTGTGTGTGTGTACATGTTTAGACCCCACAATGGGGCCATTTAAACCCCGATTCACCTCCCAGCCCCAACATGGAGGAGACCTTCTCCCGAACACTGATATCTGGACCCCTAGAGACAATACTAAGTCATTCAAGACTCAGTCTAGGGTGCTGGAGTGATAGCACAGTGGTAGGGCATTTACCTTGCATGCAACCAACCCAGGATTGACCCAGGTTTGATCCCCAGCATCCCATATGGTCCCCTGAACCTGCCAGAAATGATTTCTGAGCACAGAGCCAGGAGTAACCCCTGAGTGCTGCCAGGTGTGGCCCCCAAACAATAAAATAAACAGACAAAAATAGACTCAAACTAATCCCACAGGTGGGAACAAAACCAATCTGGGGTTCAGATTTTTTCGGCCACTTACCCCTCGCTGCTCCCCACATTCCTATTTTTGCCTGGCTGTGCTAGTCTTAGAAATAATAGAAAAATCAACCTCAGAGGCCAGAGGGAGAACACAGCGGGGAAGGGTGTTTTCCTTGCATGCAGCCGAACCCAGGTTTGATCCCCGGCACCCCATACAGTCCCCGAGGACCTCCAGGAGTGATTCTGAGCACAGAACTAGGAGTAACCCCAAAGCACCGCCAGATGTGGTCCAAATGCCCAAATTCAAACGAACCAACAAACCAACCTCACTTCTTTACTTCTCTTTGTGTTGACTTTCTTTGCTTTTAGGGCCCCTTCCACACCTGGGCTGATTTTTTTTTTGTTCCCCATAAGTATAGCATATATATTTGCAAAAGTCCAAACAATGCAAAAATGGTGATGCTCAGAGAAATTATTTTTTCTCCTGCCATGCCAGTTACTGGTCACTGACCTATTCTCTTCATCTACCGGGTACTTCTGGGGTTGGCAAACAGTGCTCTGATCTCTCCACAGTGCTCCCTCTACTCCCCCCCACAGCCCCCATCTGTGTGGCACCCGCTGTTCTGAAATAACTCCTGGCTGGTGGCCTGTCTCCACAGTCCCCTCTTAGAGATTTCTGGGTTTCTGCTCGATGGCTTTGGTTAGCAAGTGAAGGAGGGAAAAATTGATTGTGGAGTTTGCCAATTCAATGGTTCTGTCTCTCCCCCACCTCTCTGCCATCTGTCCTGGGTCTTCATCTTCATCTTCGTCTTCTGAGCTGGTCACTTTGAAATGGTGGCAACTTCTTGCCAGGGCTGTTTCGGCCAATCGTGGCTTAAAAGGGGTCTCAGCGTGTTTGAATTCCCATCCACACATCTTTGGAATGATGTGATCAGCATTCTGATTCTGCTCTTGATTCTCCCCTGGCTGCGAACTCCTGGTGAGCTCCTGGAGACCACTGATGGTACCGAGGATTGAACCTGGGTTGGCTGTGTGTGAGGCAAGAACTTTACATGCTAAATCAGCTCTCTGGCTCCTAAAATATATTTAAACAATTTTTTAAACTTCATTTATTTATTTGTTTATTTATTTATTGGTTTTTGGGCCATACCCATCTGTGCCCAGGGTTCTGCTCTCAGAAGTCACTCCTGGCAGGCTAGGGAAACCATACGGCATGCTGGGAATGAAACTAGATCTATTCCAGGTCAGCCACATGCAAGGTAAACGCTCTACCACTGTGCTACCTCTCTGGCCCCCCTAAAATATATTTTTTAATTTTTATTGAGACCATTGTGAATTATAAGTCCTTCATAGTTGTACTTCAGGCATATAGTGACAGCGAATTCCTAAATTATTTTTTATTCGTTAAAAAGTAATTTCTAGTCTTGTTGCATTTGGACCGAAAGCCCTTTCTGGTGGCTTTCCTGCCACTTGTCACATGATCGATTTGGGAGACATTTTCTGCTCCCCAGAAGCAGCGTGTTCTGCAGTGTGAGTCACTGGCGGTCCCAGGAGTGGACTCACAGGTCAGGCGGTTCTCGAGACACAGGGCTAGAACTGGGATTTGTTCCCAGGATCGAAGGAACCTGCCCCCTCACTGTTGAGCCCTGGCACTCGAATCACGCTCGCTGCCCAGTGTTCTAACTTCCAGAATCTGCTTACGATGGTCTCTGGGGCCATTCCTGACTTGCAGCCCTTTAGAAACCCTTCTAGAAAGTTTGCCTTTTGCGTCTGATCTTTAAGATAAGCCATCTTGTCTTCAAAGCTGATGTTAAGGGAAGTTAAGCCCAGTCGCAATGATATACGTCCCAGGTGAATCTGACCAATGAATCTCGTTCTTCAATTTATTTTTACATTTAACTTAGGAATATTGTGGGTTGTGCCATGACGCCTCTTTTAGGATCCATGTTCTTTGCCTTTTTAAGATTTTTCTGTTTGGGGCCAGAGTGATAGCACAGAGGTAAGGCATTTGTTTGCCTTGCACACAGCCAACCTGGGATGGACCCGGGCTCAGTCCCTGGCATTCCATATGGTTCCCCAAGCCTGCCAGGAGCTACTTCTAAGCACAGAACCAGGAGTAACCCCTGAGCACTGCTGGGTGTGGTCCAAAAATCCAAAAATTATTTTTTTCTTTTTGACTTAGGAAACGTTTGAACTTTGTTCTAATAGTGACTCTTATCTCCTTTTAATATTCTTCAATTCTCTGAAGACTTTTAATGATTGGATTTACCAGTTGCTGACAAGTTTCCACCACACAATCATCACGGCACATCAAGTGTATGCTGGGTTGTTTGCCATAGCCACTATTATGCATATTCTAGAGTTTCTGACACCTATATCATTGATGCAGTGTAAATAGCTCATGGATGGTTTCCTACACGGCCATCTTTTGACTAAATCCACCCCCAACAAATGGGTGGGGGTAAGTAATCCTGTGTAAAAGGGTCTGAAGCAGGGTTGTCCAACATCTAAATATTTCATGAGAGAGAAAGAGAGACAGAAAGTCTGGAGCAAGAGCCAGAGAGCCAGAGAGATACCACACAACCCAACCCCATCGAACCAGGAATACAGCTAAGCAAGCAGTGAGGCAAACGGGGGTGCAGGCTCTCTCCAGACTTGATCAGGTTGGCAGGAAGGCCGAAAGGGGCCCCCTGATCTCCCCAGACCTGTAGGCTGCCTCAGACCAACCGATAGGATCCCTTGAGAACTTTCCCTTCAGCCTTATATAGGCTTGATCCAACTGCCCCGTTCACAGTTAGGGGAAGTCTGTTAACTGGCAGGCTTTTAAAGGGGAGAGGCTTATGGAAGGTCATGGGGCTGAATTCCAACAGTTGTCCATAAAGTGGATGCTGGGTTCCCTCTCCCCTGCTGCCATCATTCTAAACACACCTGTTGAATCGTTCCTCTACTGCTATCATTCCCTAGTGGGGAGTGTAAACAGTTTCCTGGACAATCATTATTGGGGTGATTCTGGTTTTGCTTCTTTTGCAAAACTGTGATCAAGTTGTGTTCTTTGTACTTTGAGCAAGCGTGTCTGTGTGCTATGTCCACTCTAGTTTAGATCGCTCAGAAAATACATTGTATTCCGGGGCCCAAGTGATGATAGCACAGCGGGGAAAGCATTTGCCTTGCACACAGCTGACTTGGGTTTGATCCCTGGCATCTTATATGGTCTCCCGAACCTGCCAAAAGTGATTTCTGAGCACAGAGCAAGGAGTAACCTCTGAGAGCCAGTGGGCATGGCCCAAAAACCTAAAAAAGGAGGAGGAAAGAGAAAGAGAGGAGGAAGACAAAAAGGAAGCAGAGAAAAAGGTTGAGGAGGAGAAGGGGAATAATTGGAAGAGGAGGAGGAGAAGGAGGAGGCAAAGATGAAAAAAATTATATTCCTTGTAAGCCTACTTGCCAAAACCTTCAGGCATCTCCTGGTTGGACAAAGTAACTTTTGGGGGTTAGATTTCTTAAGAAGCCATCATGGGAATGCAATCCCTTCCATTCTTTTTTATTAATTTAATTTACTTTATTTAAAGAGCTGTATCACGGATGTGCATAGTTGATCACAATACATTTATTTCTAGGTAAGTGGTAGTGAAATTATTAATAAAAAGAAAAGAAAGAAAAAGAAGATAAAAAGAGTACAGCAGCAGGGGCCGGAGAGATAGCATGGAGGTAAGGCATTTGCCTTGCATGCAGAAGGACGCTGGTTCAAATCTCGGCATCCCATATGGTCCCCAGTGCTGCCAGGAGCAATTTCTGAGTGTGGATCCAGGAGTGACCTCTGAGCGCTGCCAGGTGTGATCCAAAAATAAAAAAAAAAAAAAAAAAAAAAAAAAAGAGTACAGTAACAAGAAAATTGGTGAAAATCATTATATCTCCAATGAGGTCATAAGTCATTGTCAAAAGGTTTCATAAACTCTTATTGCTAGCTGACTGTTCTGTGACTTCATTTGCTTCTGAACATTAGTCGGCTTCAGATACACAATTGCATCTAAATTGATGTGTTCCTATGGAGGTAACAGTATTAAATAAAAATGGAGTTGTCATGTGGCCACATTTGCAGCCGTGCACTCCAGGAACGCCAAGCGCTACTGCTGATAGTTTTTGTGGGACAAGCTTTTGGCTGCCAGGGCTTCTTCCCGGAAATATGAGACGGCAGGGGGAGGGTGCCTGCAATCACTCCAGAAAAGGTCCTGGTGATATCCGCCCAAATACCAGCATGCCTGGAGTTTTGGTCAGGTGGGTGTCTCCGCAGAGTGCTGTAGAGAAGTGGTGAAGCAGGGCCATTGGCAAAGCTGCAAGTGTGGGTGATGGAAGCAGCAAGCGTGGTTTTGGCAGGGTAGGCATTTGGCCTCCTCAAATCAACAGCTCTGAGCCGCATGGCTAGTGTGGTCATAATTTTCACATCTTTTTCAAGAATAGGATGGGTCTTCTCCATTCTGACATCATAAAAATTCCTTCTTCGATCGAGGGATTATGGAATTGGTCTGTTTCTACCTCAGTCAGTATTTGCCTTGTTACTCATTGGATGGAATTATCTTGGAATGTATCACCTTGGATCAGTGTTGAGATCGAATGGTTCTACCTTCCAGATGTAACGTTACCCTCAGATTAAAAACTCATTTGGTAGAGGAATCAGCCCTTAGGTTTTCCAATCTCCTGGGAGCTGGAGGCTGGGACTGTGGCCTGCTAGGAGTGAAGGGTAATGTGGGGAATGCCTCAAAAGTCTTTTCTCTCTACATGCATTTGTGTGTGAATTAATTTGCAGACCGCCGTCTGATTTCAGACCCTCGTCTCTCCACTGTTCCGGTGTTGAAACCTGAGGACTTAATTCAATATATTCAATGATTTAACTTTTTTTTTGGTTTTTGGTTCACACCTGGCAGCGCTCAGGGATTCCTCCTGGCTCTATGCTCAGAAATCACTCCTGGCAGGCTCAGGGGATCATATAGGATGCCGGGATTCGAACCACCATCCTTCTGCATGCAAGGCTGATGCCCTACCTCCATGCTATCTCTCTGGCCCCAATGACTTAACTTTTTTTTTTTTTTTTTTTTTGGTTTTTGGGCTACACCTGGTGACGCTCAGGGGTTACTCCTGGCTATGCGCTCAGAAGTCGCTCCTGGCTTAGGGGACCATATGGGACACCGGGGGATTGAACCGTGGTTTGTCCTAGGCTAGCACTGGCAAGGCAGGCACCTTACCTCTAGCACCACCGCGTCGGTCCCATGACTCAACTTTTTGAGAACTGCTTTGCTGGAAATAAATTTTTGGATTCGTAGGGTCAAAGAGATGGTACAGTGGGCAGGGCGCTTGCCCTACTCTTCACTGACTTGGTATGGTCTCTCCAAACAAAAGTAAACAAAGCTTTTGATCCACACCCCCTTCATTCCTGGTTGTTTTCCATCACGGCTCCACTTCAGACATACACAGAGAAGTTTGCCAACTGCCCACTCTCCTGCCCTTGTCATTCCTCTTGGATTTTGAGACTGAGGATTTTCTTTACAACGGCTGCTGTGAGGTTTTAAATTCCATTTTCAGCGTCACGCAGTACCTCTTTCCTTTGCTCTGAGGTTGTAATTTAGGGGAACTAGTTCTCATCGGCTGGAACACTTGTGTTCTCTCGATTTTTTTCTTTCCTTTTTTCTATTTTTAACGTGTGTACGAATTAATTTTTTTTTTATGGAATCACCATGAGACTCACAGCTACAAAGTTGTTCATGATAGAATTTCATCTGTACCACATCCAAGCATCCCTCCCTTCACCAGAACTCACTCCCCACCACAAATTTCTCCATTTTTCCCTCCTGCCCATTCCCAGCTTGTCTCTGTGGCACATTTCTTTTTCATTTTCTTTTTTCTGGGGGGAGGGTTTGGGTTACACCCAGCAGCTCAGGGGTTCCTCCTGGCTCTATGCTCAGAAATCGCTCCTGGCAGGCTCAGGGGACCATATGGGATGACGGAATTTGAACCACCGTCCTTCTGCATGCAAGGCAAATGCTTTACCTCCATGCTATCTCTCCGGCCCCACACACACTTCTTTTTCTTTTTTCCTTTTAGACACTGTGGTTTGTAATACGGTTCCTGAAGGGGTACCATGCATATTACTTTTTCTCCTCTCAGCATCCAGTTCTTGTCCCGAGTGCTCCTTCCCAACTCTCACTGTCCTAGTGCTCTTTCTCTGTCCTCATTGCACTCCCCGATCTCTGTGAAAAGCTTCCTACCATAAACCTGTTCTCCTGGCCCTCTTGTCTCTGTTGTTTCTGGGTATTATTCTCACACTATGTTTTTTTTTTTATTATTTAGCAAAAACTGGATCATTTTAATGAGCTTTATGCTTTTTTATTTTTTTGTTTAATTTTATTGAAATTATTGTGATCTACAAAGTCTTTCATAGTTGAATTTCAGATATACAGTAAGTCAGAGCCCTTCCCACCACCAGTGTGGACCTCCTTCCACCAGTGATCCCGAGTGCATGCAATACCATCATAGCCCTTGCACCCCGGCCTGCCAGTGTAACAGGCCCACTTAAGTTTAGATTGTGAAAGTTTGGGTCTCTTGATTCTATTTTTGTTGACTTTGGCTTGGATATTTAGTTCTGGCTTTTTTTTCTCCACCAATGCAACTGAGAGTGTTTGGACTCTGGACTCCATCCTTTTTGTTCCCCCTTTCTTCTTAATTTTATAGCAAAATACAGAAATATGAGGTAAAACGAAGTAATTGGAGTCCCAAGGTTCTCTGAAAAAAAAAAAGCAGGCACCCCTATTTAAAAGATAAAAAGGAGGAAAAAACCGGGACTGGAGAGATAATGCAGCTGTAGGATGATTGTCTTGCAAGCAGCTGACCCAGGACTGACCTGGGTTTGAACCCCAGCATCCCATATGGTCCCCTGAGCCTGCCAGAGCGATTTCTTTTTCTTTTCTTTTTGTGGTTTTTGGGTCACACCCAGCAGTGCTCAGGGGTTATTCCTGGCTCCGTGCTCAGAAATTGCTCCTGGCAGGCACGGGGGACCATATGGGATGCCTGGATTCGAACCGATGACCTTCTGCATGAAAGGCAAACGCCTTACCTCCATGCTATCTCTCTGGCCCCCAGAAGCGATTTCTAAGCACATAGCCAGGAGAACCCCTGAGCACCACCATGTGTGGCCCATAAAATAAAATAAAATTAAAAAGTTTCTCTTATTAAAAAAAAAAAGAAAGAAAAAACAAAAAGGGGGGGGGGTTTGGCAGTTTTTGCAGGGTTTTTTTGCAAAAAAGTTGGAGAACAAAGAAAGGAAAAACCTTTAGCCTAGAAACAGGATGTCCTTACCCATGATGCATCCTGCCATAAGACCAACTCTGGGCTCTGGGAATACTAATTTTTCTATTTGGAGTTAGACAACTATGTTATTTTTATATCCTGCAGATGAGTGCAGATCATTCACGAGAACATTTAAAATTCCTGTTCTTCTCTGTCTGTCTGTCTGTCTGTCTGTCTGTCTGTCTGTCTGTCTGTCTGTCTGTCTGTCTGTCTGTCTGTCTGTCTGTCTGTGTCTGTCTTGGTCTCAGCCAAGGTTTCCCAGGAATACTCAGCTCATAGGCTCCCTCTGCTGTTGGTGTAGTGGAGTGCAGGCTCCTTGCTGGCCTCTGCGTGGCCAGAGGTTTTGAATCAGACACTTTTCGACTTCGTGGGATCCCAGCATGTCCACCCTGTCGTTCTCCCCTTTCTCTGCACCCCTTTGTGTGGAGCCTCTTATTCTGAACACAGCCCCTTCCCTGTAGCACACCCCATATCTCTCGTTCTCAGGATTCCCTCCTAAGATGTTGCTCTTTCTGGGGGTGTTTTCACCCCCAAACTCTTCCCCCCTCTGCCTCTCTCTCGGTTTAGCTCCAGGCCCCTTCCCACCAGCCTGGAATTCTGTTCAGAGGTTCTGTTTTTTGGGAGGGGGCGTAGCTGGAGTGAGCTTTGGTGGGATTTTCCCCCTTTTCTCTCTGCAGTGACACCGGCGGCACCTGCTCTCGTCCTGCTGACCTGTGCCACGTGGGGGGCTGTGTGGGGAATTAGGATTTCTGCACCCACTTTCCCAGGTGGTGGCATGGGGGGGGAAGCTTGTGTTTGCATCACTTCTGGCCCCTGGACAGTGACTCCAACTGCTCATGCTGCAGCATCTTTTTTTTTTTTTTTTGCAGCGTCTTTTCATGTGGAGGTCTACACAGTCATGTATGCACAGGGCATGTATGGGTGAGCTTGTGAGCGTGTGGTGTGAAGCACAATTGTGTGTTGCTGCATG
Source organism: Suncus etruscus (assembly GCF_024139225.1). Taxonomy (NCBI): domain Eukaryota; kingdom Metazoa; phylum Chordata; class Mammalia; order Eulipotyphla; family Soricidae; genus Suncus; species Suncus etruscus. Next base: position 3,653,025 of record NC_064853.1, read on the forward strand.
CAATCATGTATGCACATGTTGTGTGGCAAATGCAGTCATCTATATGGTGAACACCGTCACACACATGTGGGTCGTGTACAGGATCGTGATCATGTGTGTAGTGTGACCATATGTGCTGTGAACATTATCATGCATATGGTGTGATTTATGGTGAGTACGGTCATGTGACGCATGTTTGTGGCAGATATCCATCTATCCATCCATCCATCCATCTATCCGTCCAAATATCCATCTCCTCATCCATCTGTCTATCCATTACCCATCATCCATCCATACACCATTCATCTATCCATCCACTCACTCATCCATTCATCTTTCTATTCATTCACCATCCACTCACCTATCCTTTCATCCATCCACCACCCATTTATTTGTTCATTCTTCTATCCAGCCACCCATATGTTCTGTCTTTTCCTCCTCCCCTCCCTCCCTCCTCTCTTCTTCCTTCCCTCCCTCTCTCTTTCTTTCTTTCTTTCTCTCTTTCTTTCTTTCTCTCTTTCTTTCTTTCTCTCTCTCTTTCTTTCTTTCTTCCTTCCTTCCTTCCTTTCTTTCTTCCTTCCTTCCTTCCTTCCTTCCTTTCTTTCTTTCTTTCTTTCTTTCTTTCTTTCTTTCTTTCTTTCTTTCTTTCTTTCTTTCTTTCTTTCTTTCTTTCTTTCTTTCTTTCTTTCTTTCTTTCTCTCTCTTTTTCTTCCTTCCTTCCTTCCTTCCTTCCTTCCTTCCTTCCTTCCTTCCTTCCTTCCTTTTCTTTCTTTCTTTCTTTCTTTCTTTCTTTCTTTCTTTCTTTCTTTCTTTCTTTCTTTCTTTCTTTCTTTCTTTCTTTCTTTCTTTCTCTCTCTTTTCCTTCCTTCCTTCCTTCCTTCCTTCCTTCCTTCCTTCCTTCCTTCCTTCCTTCCTTCCTGGGTTGCTTCCTTCCTTCCTTCCTTCCTTCCTTCCTTCCTTCCTTTCTTCACGTGTATGTTTGTGGGTGTGTTGATGTGTGTGTTGGAGTAGGCATTAGGCATTTGGCAGAGAGAGCCAGGGCCACGGGAAAGGCATCATAGGGTCCCCGAACTGGGCACCACAAGCTCAGAATGGCTTCCTAGAGGGGGAACCATGGCACCTCCTTGGTCTGGCACCCACCATTGTGGTACCACCCCACCCTGCCAGAGTGTAGGGAGGGAGGAAGATGCATGAAAAATAATGATGCAAAGTGGTCGCTAGGAGAGCTGGTCAGAGACTCTTGGATGCAGGGGTCTGCCTGGGGCTGTGCTCAGAGACCCGCTTGGCTAAACCTGGGGCTCCCTAAGGTGCTCGGCAGACCTCACTCGGCTCATGAATATGCAAATAGACCCGGCTTTTAATCTCATACATTCCTGGGCTAATTTTCATGTATTTATTAGCTCTCGGTGCTGTGCTTGGATTGAAGGGAAACAGAACCAAGCATTACTCTGTCAGCAGTGGGGATTGGAGGGGCAGATGAGGCTGGAAGCAGCTGAGGGTCCCCAACAGCACAACCACTGGGTGATGGGGCACTGACAGCTGCTGACCATCAGAGTTGTCACGTTCACTGTGGCACTGGGGGGATGCCCACTGGACACCCCAACACACATGTGAGCACACTCCTTTCTTTGTAGCCTGAGAGCACACACTTTGCCGTGCCTTCCTTCCTCCTGGGGGTGCAGGCACCTCCATAGTGGGCCCCGTCTGGCCTCATTTGGCAAGATGGGGGGCTCTAGAGTGGCTGGAACCCAGGTTACTCTTCCAGTTCAGGCAGATGCCTGTTTTTTAGTGCTTTGGGGGAGATTTCTGCAGGCTGCTGGAATTCATCCTTCCTTCCATCCATCCATCCATGTGTCCATCTATCCGTCCTCCCACCATCCATCCATCCAACCATTCTTGTACTTCTATCTGGGTGAATGAATGGATGTTTGGGTGGATGGGAGGATGAATGCAGGTGGGTAGGTGGGTGGATGGATGGATGGATATAAAGATGGATGGATGGAAGGATGAGTTTCTTGCATGGGTACAGACTCAGACCCAGGAAGTCAGGGGACACTGCCTGGTACCATGATGGTGGTCAAGCTTCTCCCCATTCCTTCCTGGAAAAAGATAATGACTTGGCCAGGGTGTCACGCCCAACAAGGCTCCAAACCTTCTCCAAAGGGGTCATGTGGGAACCAGCCGTGGTTCCTTTAAGAATCTGTAGTTTAGGGGCCGGGCGGTGGCGCTGGAGGTAAGGTGCCTGCCTTGCCTGCGCTGGCCTAGGACGGACCGTGGTTCGATCCCCCGGCATCCCATATGGTCCCCCAAGCCAGGAGCGACTTCTGAGCGCATAGCCAGGAGTAACCCCTGAGCGTCACCGGGTGTGGCCCAAAAAAACCAAAAAAAAAAAATAAATAAAAAAAAAAAAGAATCTGTAGTTTAAAAAAAAAAAAAAGAATCTGTAGTTTGAGGGTCTGGAATGATAGCACAGTGGGGAGGGTGCTAGTCTTGCACACAGGTATGATCCCCAGCATCCCATAAAACCCCGAACCTGCCAGGAGTGATTTATGAGTGAAGAGCCGGGAGTGACTCCTGAGCACTGCAGGGTGTGGCCTCAAAATAAACAAACCAACAAAAAATGAATCTGTAGTTTGAGATGGGACAGAAGGGATGACATTTGCCTTGCATGCAGCCAATCTGGGTTCGATCCTCCGCATCCCATAGGTCCCCTGGAGTGATCCTTGAGTGCAGAGCTAGGAATAGCCCTGAGCACAACCAGGTGTGAACCCCTAAAAAAAAGCTGTACTTACAGGGGTTGGGGTCATAGCATAATGGAGAGGGCAATTGCCTTGCACACAGCCCACCTGGGTTCAATCCTCAGCATCCCATAAAACCCCTGAGCCTGCAGGAGTGACCCCTGAGTGCAGGGCCAGGAGTATCCCCAGGAGTGGTCCCAAATCGAAACCCAAAGAATTTGTAGTTTGGGCAGTGGGAAGATTCAAGGACACCCCTTCCCTGTCTGTGATTCCATGGCCAAGTGGCAAAGCAGCCCTTGTGAGTGGGTCAGACAGTGCAGTTTCATGAAAGCTCCAGGTATCAGGGTAGGGTTAGGTGTGGAGCCCCCCAAGGACTCCCACACTGCTCCCCAGCCACACTCAGAAAGGCCCTTCAGGGCTCGGGTGCCTGTGGGTTTGACATCAACCGACCAAATGTGCCTCGAGGGAAGAGGGCAGTGGGGACCACGGTGTAGGTCCCCTCTTCCCCATCCTTCTGTGCCACCCCATCCTGCCCTTTGGGGGTGCAGCCCCCATAATGCCTCCAGTGAAAGGTCTCCCCACCAGTCCCGCCTGTGATCCACCTCCAGCTCTCCCCTTGACGCCTGTGTACATGTTAGGGGACCCTTTCCTCCTCGGAGATGGTGGGGTGTACTGAGGGGTATCCTCTGAGAACATGCTTGGTCCTGAAACTATCAACTCCATAGAACCCCTGGGCAAAGAACAGAGCCTGGGTGAACTGACTCTCCCCCAACTTTCACCAACCCCCTCTGGCTCCCCGGGACAGAGGACAGGAAGAGGGACCCTCTCATACTGCATTAACCCCCAGGAGCTTTCCATACCCAGAAACATAGAGTTGCCCCATATTCCCTGTATTTTGCCGCCAGAGTGGGGGTTCACTTAGGGGTAGAGGAAATGCCCCCAACACAGCCAGCCCTGCAGAAGGCTGACCCACACCCCATCCTCAGGGGTCCATTGGACTCTGGGGAAGTGGGTCTGTCTATCCAGTGACTTGGGAGGTAGCCTTAGATTTAGGGGGGGTCCCCCACCTCAGTGAGGGTATGGAGAGACAGTGAGGGGTTCAGTTCTCTCAGGCTCTCTCAGCCTGTCCTACCTTTGTACCATCTGGGGTCCTGAGCACTGTGAAGGTGAGGGACCCCGGAGTGGGAATGAAAAGTGTGAGGGGAGGGGGGGGGCGGGGGTAACCCAGCCTTCACCCCGCCTCCACCTGCCTCAGCCCCCAGTTTCCCCGCACTCAGCCGTCACCTCCGATGAAATGATGCGCCTGACATTTACCAAATTTTTATGTGACAATTTCGAGGGCCCAGCTGCATGAGCTGCCTTATTAATATTGCGGTAACGCGATTAGGGGCGTCCCGGCCTGGGGCGGGTGGCCGTTGATTTATGAGACTGGAGAAGGGTGATGCCCCATGCATCCCCTCCAAAAACCTTCACACTGTGCCTGACAACTGGGGGATGGACCTTCCTGAAGCCCCCCACCCTGGAAGCAGCTGCCCCTTCTCTCCGCCCTCACACTCTGGCACTGTGTCTGCGTTCGGCAGGGGAGAGGGGACAGTGTGGGCCCAGGGGGAGTCAGCAGGAAGCGTGGGGATCTGGCATCCCATCTTCTATGTCCCTGTCCCCTGAGAGCCCTGAGGCTCAGGCTGGAAGACCCCTTCTCTTTCTTTATTCCCTCCACCGGGGTCTGCGAACTCACCCCTGCACCCCTCCCATCTCAGTGCACATGGCTGGTCTGAGGTTTTAGGTGACCCCTGCACATTACCCCTGTTCTCAACCCTGTTTAAACCCCATCAGAGATTCAGGGGCACCTGCAATGGCTTCCACACCCCCTTTGCCTGTAAAAGAACCCCTGGCTCCTTCCTGCCTTCTGGAGGAGGGTCTGGAAATGACTGGAAAAGAAAGGAGATGGAGGTACCCTAAGAATCTAGTTCCCTAAAATCCCAAATCCCCAAGATTCAAATTCCCTAAGACCCAAATTCTCTAAAACTCAAATTCCATAAACCCCAAATTTCCCAAGATCCAAGTTTCTTGTCAGAATCAAGTTTCTTTAACAAGCACATTCCAGAGCAATGCAGTGCTGGAAGGGCGTTTGGCCACATGCAGCCAACCTGGTTCAGTTCCCGTCATCCATTCGGTCTCCTAAGCCCCGCCAGGAGTGATTCCTGAGCACAGAGCCAAGAGTAACCCCCGAGCACGTTCAGGTATGGCCCAATCCTTGCAAAAAATAAGGTTCCTCAAAATCCAAGTTCCCCAAGAACCTCGTTCCCCAAAACCCTCATCAGGTCGAAGCACATCCCTTTCCTCTGAGGCGCACAAGAGGGGGAGAGGGGGAACCGCCCACACCCTCCCACCAAGGCAGGAGCCAAAATCTCTGTCTCACCACTCCCCCAGTACAGGGCAACTAAAGGCTGGCTGGAACCTGCTGGCCTGGGCACCCTGCAGGCGCATTTCCAAGTCCGGCCACTGCCCCGGGCACCCCTGCAGTCAGGTGGACAGGTGGAAGATACCAAAGAGATTTCCAGGGAGCATGGGAGCTTCCTGTCTGCTCTCCTGCTGGAGCAAATTGTGCATGGACCTAAAATACAAGACAACGAAACAAAATAAAACAAAACGGTTTTATCTAAGTGTCGAGGGGCTCCTTTGGGGGCTGGCCCTGAAAGTGACCTCCCTCTGCCCTTCTCTGCCTATTTATCTTCTTTTAGTTGTTGTTTTTATTGGGGTGGCACACCCAGCGGCGCTCAGGGTTACTCCTGACTCTGCGTTCAGAAATCGCTCCTGGCTCAGGGGACCATATGGGATGCCGGGGATCGAACCCGCATCTGTCTTGGGTCAACACATGCAAGGCAAATGCCCTATCACTGTGCTACCATGCAACCCCTATTTATCTTCTAATAGTCATGGAATCTGGGTGGGGAGGAAGAGGAGAAGGAGGAAAAGGGAGGAGGGAGAAGAAGAGGAGGAGGAAGAGGAGATGGAAGAGGAAGAAGTGACCATTAAGAGTATCTTTGATTTGAGGAAGTTTCCATCAGCTTCGCTTCCTTTATCATCTTGAAAGTAAACCTTGTTCCCCTCCCCCAGACTGAAGGTGGCCCTCATCTTCTGGAGAAAAGCTGATTCCAGCTAGGAAGTGGGGACAGGCACACACACAACCTTTAGGGTGATAGGCGTCGTCTGGCAGTTGAAAGTGGGGGACAGAAGTGCCAGATTCTTTGTCTGGGGTCCCTACCGGTGCAGAGGACATGTGTCTGCCTCTCCCTCTGATGGTCAGATTCCTCGACCCGCCCAGCACCGCACCCCACAGACACCGCACTTCCCTTCGAGGAGCCGACCCGCCATCTCCTGCAGATTCACAGGGTTATTCCTGTGAATATGTGCGTCCTGCAATCTAAGAGAGCAGCCGGGAAAGTCAAGCCTGGGGGCGCCAGTGGGACAGCAGGAAACTCTTGCTGCACCCTTGGTCTCTTCCTTTCCCTCCTCGATCTCCTGGGCCCCAGAGGCTATGTCCTGCACCCCCAAGTCCCAGCGCCTCTGCTCGTTGTAGGAGATGCTGGTGGAGATCATCGAGGGTCAGAGGACAGTTTGGGGTGCAGAGAAATCACCCTAGCAGCGCCCCGCTGTGCCCAGGGCCATTTCCTGTATGCTTAGCTCACCCTTGCCTTGCAGCTCTGCCCGGGTCCTAGAGTCTAGCAGGCAACACCAGAACCAAGGCAGCCCTGGCTAGTAGCCAGCAGGCACCCAATAACTCGGAACCATACTCAGCCTCCGATTTTTTGGGGGGGGGGTCACATCCGGTGGCACTCAGGAATTACTCCTGGCTCCTGGCAGGCTCTGGGGACCATATAGGACGCCGGGATTCGAACCACTGTCCTGCATGGAAGGCAAACGCTCTACCTCCATGCTATTTCTCAGACCCTCGGCCTCTGATTTCTGGACATTGGAGAGCTCCTACCCCCCCCCTTTCTGTGTCCAGGAGATGAGAGTACACCCCCCCCACATTACAGTGTTTGCACCAACCACACCCAACGCTTGCAGCTGGATAGAGCCACCAGATTCTGGGCCCCGCCATCCCCTACATCCCAGGCACATCACTGCACCCCGAGGCTCGCCAGGGAATCGGGGCTCTGTAAATCCCCCTCACCATTTGTTCCTGCTCAGATTTTCAATTTGCCCTGGTTCTAATGAAAAGAAAGCGGGGCTCAGACCTCTCGAGAAGGAGCTAATCGAATCAAGCCAATTGCTGTTACCTTCTCGTCGTCCTGACGATTCGATGGCTCCAGCTGGAATTGATTAGGGAAAGCAATTGGTTTTCCAGCCTGGCCGAGCCCGGCCCTTGCTTCCAGATCCTTCCACAGACAGAACCCAGAGGAAACGCTAAGTGGGAAGATAGTTCAGGGGGATCTTCTGGGGTGCCTTGGCTTGGGGAGGGTGCTCCTTGGTGTCCCAGGGGGCCAGTCATGCACTCACCCTCAAGCCAATCTGGCTGCAAGTATGAGAGAGAGAAATGCAGGGACTGTTCCCTACTGCCTAGTCAGAATGGAGAATTATCAGGAAGGTGAAGGGGTGCTGAGGCGGCACCCCCAGGCTGGCAGACATTTGGAATGATAGTATAGTGGTTGGGAGCTAGCTTAATCTTTACCTGCTGTGTGACTTAGAGCAAGTAAACTGTAGTCTCTGGGCCCAGTCCTTGAGGACAGAGTATAGGGTGGGAGTAGGGGGAATGAGAAGGGGTGCTGGGTGCGGCCTCACGTGTGTCCTGGGTCTTTCAGCGCGATGGCAGCTCTGGTGACTGTGGTTGCATTTGCTCTGGTCATTTTGTGTGGCTGTTACATGAACCTGGGTGCAGGCGAGCCCAGAGGGCAGAGCCGCTGTGTAGACGGGCCTGCTGTTTTCTGGTGCCTGCAGGAATGAGCCTAGTGGGTTCTGTCTGCACCTGGGATGGGGTGACTTGGGGCTCAGGGGTTTGAAGTTTAGCAGAGGACTGTCCTCCACTAGCTGGGTTTATGGGACTTAGGACAGTGGAAAAGGGGGTTTGCTGGGTGTGGGATGTCAGAGGAGGGGCAGTTTCAAAGCTATCTGGTTTATTCTGGAATCCAACATTCCCCTATTCTCAAAGGGAAGGACACCCCACTCTGCTCTCCAAGAGAGGGACAAACCTGGACAATGTGTAGCCAAGGTGAATGGACAGGCCCAGATCTGGCCACGCTGTCCTGCTCTCTGGAGGCCAGACAGGGAGGTCAACCAACCCCTGCACCTGAGGTCTCTAGCTCACGCATCAGAGTTTTGTACCCCTGTGCAGGGAATGGCTCATGCTGGTCAGGGACCCAGAAATATTTGGTTTGGGCAGGAAAGGGAAGAGCCGAAGTCAAGCACCTGATTAGTGTGGGTACACATGTGGCAGACTGAGGTGGACACAGGGCCCAGAGCAGTGTCTGGAGGTGCCTTTGGGGACTCAGCTCAGTCTTGGTCGGAATATTAGTTACCCCATAACTCTTGTTTGCTAACACATGCCCAACCACTCACACATCCAGCTATTCAAATACCCAATAATCTACACACCCAACTACTTGCATGTCCAACCACTCATGTGAACCAATGTTCACACACCCAACCACTATACATCCAACTTTTCACACACCCAACCACTCACATATCCAATCTTTCACACATCCAGCTGTGCACACCCAACAGCACACATACTCAACTGCTCACATGTACAACCACTCACGCTCCCAACCACTGAAACACCCACCCAGTCACTCACACATACACAACTGTTCGCACACCCAACCACGAACACACCAACCCACACACCCAACTGTTCACATATACCAAACCACTCACTCACACCCAACCACTTATGCCCACGCAGCCCCTTTTGTTTCCACTTAGGTAGCCTCTTCTCAGCACTTCTTCTGAACACTGAGATATGTCAGGAGCTTGAGTGCCTGGAGGGCTTTGGAGTCAGACACGGGGTGGGTCCTAGCTGTCCCCCATCACCATATCCTCATTTCCTAAGCCCTCCTGACATTGCCATCACTCGTCATGAGGAGCGTGCAGTCCTCAGCAGGTAGCTTCCCAAGCCCCTTCCATCCAAGGCAACAGAGAGGGTAAGTACTTTTCCCAAAGTCTCACAGCCTGGAAGGAAATGGGTTGTGATTTAACCTGTTTAGTCTTCAAGTCCAAATTCCCCCTTCAGTGCGCATCTTACTTCTCTCCCTGTTTCTTCGCTCACCTGTTTCTACTGTCTCCCCTCACATCTTTCTAACTAAATTTCAATGAAAGCAATCTTGCTTCTCACATATAAAATTCAAATGCATCCTGGCATTCAACTCCCAAACCCAGGGCCATCTTCCCCTCACCACCTTCTTACGGAAGGTTTCAAACATCTCCAGAGTAAACAGACTTCACTCCCCAGCAGGTACCTCCGCCCACTCTCCCTTCTGACTGATCTGAAGCCAGCCTCGTCCCCACGCATCCCCCATCCCTGTCACCCCACACACCCATCCTTTGGAAGATGATATGAGACACCTTGTCAAGTCACTGGGAAATAGCTCAGTGTGGATTTCTAAATTGTCTTTGAAAAGTGAAAGACTTTCGTGCCCCGGCAGTGGCTCTGAAACCTCAGCGGTGACCTTGAATAGGATTAAACATGCAGCGTCATTCCGTGCCCTGGCTCTTTGCCCAGCGTCCTGTGCCCGGCTCGGTGGCCCAGCCTGGGTCACCTGCTACAGTTGGTGGCCTTGTCTCGTGGTCTCTTGTAAATGACGCTGTTGAAGTTGGATCCCAAAAATGTTGAACTTACTGGTGAGGTCAGATCCCAGTCGAGCAGAGTGATCACAAAGAAACATCCTTCAGCCTCTTTGGAAGAGCAGGTCCATTTTTGTAGGTGGGGAAGGGATATTTATATTAGGGGAAGGTAAGGTGGGACTCTGTGCCAGCCAGTTGAATAAGGTGTGAGAGGTGACAAAAGGGTGTGTGCTTCTAGGTTTAGGAAAGACAGAATAAAGGGATGAGGGAAAGCAAAGTGTGTGCTCTGAGTGTTAAAACAGGGTGTGTGCTTAAGGTGATTAGCTACAGTCTCTCACACATGTGTCTCCACCCTCAGTACAGTCTCTCTGACTCTCCCATGCATGGAGCCCATCAAAGATTTGAGGTCCTTGAGGGACCCGAGGTGCCCTTTGCCTTGTGACTCTGTGGGACTTCTCAGGGATAGTTAGACTGGGTGCTATGAATAAGGTCAAGTGTTCCCCCTTTCCTAATGGGTACTGGGAGAGGCAATGGAAAACATTCTTTACTCAGGGGACAAACTGTGTCTGGTGTCTGGTTGTTTCTTCTCTGTCACACTGGTTACCACAGACAAAGGTTCATTCGTGGGAAAGGGAAATATGAAAACCATTTCATTCTCCTCATTGGCAAGGCAGCTTTTTAGTAATTCCTTCTTTTGCTCTTTAATAACTCAAAGAAGAAGTACACTGAAAAAGTTGGGGAAATGCCTGATTCTTACATTCTCTCTTTGTTGTATTAAATATTTTATTAGGAGAAATACGCTGGAAAAATTGGTGAATGCTTGCATCTTACTTCCTCTCTTTATTTTATTAAATATTTTATTAAGAAACTTGTTTTTATTTTTTTGAAGCCACACAACCCCCAGTAGTGCTGAGGGCTTGCTTATTCATGGCTCTGTGCTCAAGGATCACTCGCTTCTGGCGGTGCTAGGGGGCCACATGCAATGATGGGGATACAGTCTTGGTCAGCCATATGCAAGACAAGTCACTTGTGTTGTTATCTCTCTGGGCTCCTCATCTTTGTTTTAAAAATACTGCAATAGAGAGGGTCTGGAGGGATAGGACAGTGGCTAAGGCACTTGCCTGGCATGTGGCAAACCTGGGTTCAATCCTGGCATCCCATATGGGTTGGTCCCTGAGCCCAACTAAGAGCGAGTCTGAGAGCAGGGCCAGCAGTAAGCCACTCTGGTCACCACTGGTTGTCCCCTGACCCCCCCCCAAAAAAAGAAAAAAAATATTTTTAGATTCTCCAACTAGCTTTTTGTTGCTTTGGGGATCATGATGAATTCATCCAAACAAGCATCTTTACCCTGTCTTTATTGATGTTCTCATGGTCCCTTTCATTGTAAATGGGGTCACTTCAAGGACACTCATGAAGGGTTGCTTTACGCACAAGTAATTATAACCTGTCTTTGCTATAGTTCATCTATGTGCAGTGTGAACAGGAATGTTTCTGGAACGAGGACCAAGAGGAGCCATTTATTCTCCCCACTTTTCTTCAGTTTTGTGCTGGAGACCCTGACTCTTGTCCTCCAGTAAATATTACCCCAACATGTCTGGCACTGACCTATGCAATAAGGCAAGGTGAAGAAATGGAAGGAGGTTGTGGGTGGGGGGGGGAAGAAATGGAAGGAATTCCAAATAGAAAAGAGGGGGTGAAACTGTCTTCATTCATAGATTACTTGGTGTATATATAGAACGTCTTAAAGAATCTGAGAAAAAAAAGAATCACCAGGGGGCCAGAGTGATAGCACAGCAGTAGGGCATTTGTCTTGCATGTGGCCAACCCAAGACGGACTCTGGTTTGATCCCCAATGTCCCATATGGTCCTCCGAGCCTGCCAGGAGCGACTTCTAAGTGCAGAGGCTAGAGTAACCCCTGAGTGCCGCCATGTGTGCCCCCCCAAAAAAAAACAAAAACAAAAGATAAAATAAAATCAGAATGAATCACTAGGGGCTGGAATGATAGTACAGTGGGTAGGGCGCTTGCCATGCATGTGGCCAACTTCGCTTCAATTTTCAATCTCTGTCATCCCAGAGGATACCCTGCGCACCTCCAGGAGTGATGCCTGAATGCAGAGCCAGGAATGACCCCAGAACATTGCCAGGTGTGGCCCAAAACACCAAAGTGGGGAAAGACAATCACTGGAACTAGTAAATGAGGTTAGCAAGGTTGAAGATACAAGATCAATATACAGAATTCATTCGTGTTTCTATTGAATGGAGATGAATTATCCAAAAAAGGGAAATTAAGACACCTTCATTTACAACAGCATCCACAAGAATAATACACTCAGGATAAATTTAATCCTCAGAGTGAAAAACCGAACCTCAGCATCTTAGAGAAAGGACGGATTTATGTAAATGAAGTAGCGGCCGATGGTCTGTGATGCGAGGCCAAGTGAGCAGCAGAATTAAGAGTGTTGATAGCAAATTCTTTCTGAGTTGTTTCGAGACTCCAAACAGTCCCAGAAAAAAAAATCCCAGCAGGCTTTTGGTTGTTGTTGAGAAATTGTCAGCTGAAACCTAAAATTTTATTGCAAATACAAAGAACCTAAAATAACCAAAGCAGTTTTGAAAAATAATAGTGAATTGGAAGCGGCCCCAGACTACAACTCCTGGTTTCAATTTTGACTCTAAAGCTACAACAGTCAAGAGCGGACAGTGTTGACATCAAGACAGAACACGAGGCGGAGGAGGAAGTCCAGAAACCAAGCCTGATATTGTTGATTTATTGACAGCAAAAGGGCAAAAGCGGTGCAGGAGGAGAAAGGATGGATAGTCTTAAGAATCAGAAAAGAAAAACATGGCAGGAAGCTTGCCACAAGGGTGGGTGGGGGGAATAGAAGGGACCCTCAGGACAATGAGAGTTGGGAATCATCCCTCTGGACAAGAACTGGGTGCTGAAAGGAGGGAAAAGTGATAGGCAGGTTACCCCTTCAGTAACAACATTGCAAATCAGAGTCTAAAAGGCAGAATAAGAGTGAGAGAAAGAGGAGAGAGATAAAGAAAGAGAAAGAGGAGAGCAGGAAAGATAGCATGGAGGTGGACCATTTGCCTTGCATGCAAAAGGACGGTGGTTTGAATCCTGGCATCCCATATGGTCCCCCCGAGCCTGCCAGGAGCGATTTCTGAGCATAGAGCCAGGAGTAACCCCTGAGTGCTGCCGAGTGTGACCCAAAAACCAAAAAAAAAAAAAAAAAGAGAGAGAGAGAGAGAGAAAAGAAAAATGTTTGCCATAAAGGTAGGCTAGGGGAGGGTGATGGGAATTGGGAAGAAAACTGTCCATTGTTGGCAGGAAACGAACATCAGTAAAGGGACAGGTATTGGGACATTGTATGACTGAACTCGACCATCCACAATGTTGTAATCACATATCTCATGGTGATTCAAAGAAAAACAGATAGTGCAGGCTTGGGGTCATGTGTCTGATCCCTACAGACCCTTACCTCACACCACACATAGTATATCGTAGACCTTCATGTCAAAGCCAACAGGATACTGTCAGAGAAGATTCTTGTGACCTCAGGAAAGAATAAAATCCTTGGAGATGGTGCTAAAAGCACAATTCGGAAAACATGGATCAACTGGACTTTACTAATCTCGTTTTTGTGATTCTTTAAAAGACACCATCAAGAAAGAGACCAGCTGTAGCCTTCGAGAGAACATTTGCAAATCTTATACAAATCCATAATAAAGACTGTCTCCAGAGCCTATATAAAGAACTCTTAGAGAGAGAGAGAGAAGGAAGTGTCAGCCATAGAGGCAGGCTGGTAGGTGGAGGAATGGGAGGGCATCTAGGGACATCGAGGCAGTAAATGTACACTGGTGAAGGGATGGGTGTTGGAACATTGGCTGAAACTCAACTATCAACAACTGTTTAACTCTGTATCTTGTGGTGATTTTAAAAAGGAACTTTTAGGGGCCAGAGTGATAGCAGAGCACTAGGGTGTTTGCCTTGCACACTGCTGACCTAGGATGGAACTGGGTTTGATTCCTGGCATCCCATATGGTCCCCTGAGTCTGCTAGGAGTGATTTCTGAGCACAGAGCCAGTAATAACTTCTGAGCACCACCAGGTGTGCCCCAAAAACCAATTTAAAAAAAGAACTTTAAAAAATTAAAGAAGACAAATAACACTATTAAAAATGGGCAAAAGAATACTTACCTGTCAGATCATAATACCATGATCACAAAGGTGGTTTTCCCAGGGTGAGTATTACCCATTGCAATCCAGATGTGCTAACCTCTGCAATTTCCCCAAATGTGGGAAACTCAACTGCATAATTTGTGGTATTGGGGGACTGTGTTTGCGCTCTCCCCTTAAAAAAGTGGGCAAAAGGGACCAAAGGGATATACAGCTTGTCTTGCATACCCTTACCTGGGTTCAGTCTCCGACATCCCAAATGGTCTTCTGAGTCTACCAGGAGTGATTCCTGAGTGCAGAGCCAAGAATTTCTGGGGTTTGGTCCCCCCACAAAAATGGGCAAAGGAGTTAGACAGTTCACCAGAGAAACTCTACAGATAGCTAATAAAGAGATGAAATGATTCTTTCCATCATTAGTCACTAGGGAAAGGCCAGGCTCGCTATAACTCAGAGACAACTTGAACCATCCAGAGAGTGCCTCATGCATTTCCAATGAGGGGCTGAAACAGTGCTCGCTGAGGAAATGGGCTGGTATGTGTCTAGGCCTGTCTCTCACCTATTGCTATTGCATCAGGAATGTGGTTTAGTGAATTTTCCACTTGGAGGGTGTGGAGAAATTTGTGTATCTGTTGGGTTCATGACTTTCTTGCATGAAATCTCTGAGATTTAAACCTTAGAACTTTATGTCACACTAGTGAGAGATTGAGGCTAATCCTGTCTTCCACGCCTCCACATTTGTCCCAGGATCACTGATGCCAGTTCGGTCCCTCCACTGGAGTTGAGTTGCCCACTGCGCTGTATACAGACCCACCTTTGTAAGGGGAGCTCAGGGGATTTTCTTCTCTGCTCCCTGAGGTCATAGCTTTCCCCATGCCCCTTACTCTTGGAAACATGGTGGCTTTGTAGAAGATGGTATTGGCTGGTCAGGCCCGCCCTATGCTCGGTTCACTGATTACATCCCTGAATCTTGCCTTTGCTTCTTGGCTTTTCTCATTTGCAGCATTTATTTCTGTGGCTCTTTTTTATTTCCATCCTGGCCAGGAGCTCGTTTGGTCCTGCTGACTTGTAGTTTCTCAGTTGCGAAGGTAACTGACCTCAGCCCTTCGGTCAGCAGGAAGTGGAAGCTGACTCTTGTGGGCTCCTGGGTTTCTTGCAGCTGTCCTGGGGTCTCTCATTTCTCCCTGGAGTCTTCCCCAATGGTCACCTCTTCAGCCTCTCCCCAAGGACATTCCAGGAATGATCATATGGGGGGGTCCAAAAAACCTCAACACAGGTGTGTGAAAGTTGCCCAGCTTTCCACCATGTCACCCACCACAGAACCGGCTCTAAGACTGGTGGTCTCGTCGGCTGTCAGTTCCCAGCTAGTGACACAGGGCTTAACCTAAATGACTCCATTTGAAGCCTGCTGCCTCATTCCCTTCACAAGACCAGGCATGGACATGGTCTTGGGCATGGAGATGGATGGAGATGTCATGGATGTGATCCTATCTGTGGATGTGGTCATAGTGTGGGGTTAGATGTGGATTTGGTCACGGGCGTGGTCAGAGCTATGGATGCGGTCACAGATATGGTCATAGGCATGGATGCTGTCATGGATGTGGTCTTAGATATGGACATCATCATGGATGTGGTCTAAAGACATGGCCATGGACATAGTTTTAGTCATGGATGTGGTCATGGACATACATGGTCATGGATGTAGTTGTGGTCACTGACCATAGTGGCAGATGTGCCAGCTGTCTTGCTTGTGGACCTGGACATGAATACTGGGAGTTGGTGGCATTACCCCTACACATATGTTATAGACACCCTCACCCCTTTCCTCATTGCGCCCCATCTCCCGTGTTTCTCAGGCTGCCCCAGAAGGTCCATGGGCCCCCCAATCCCATGCCAGCTGGACCTGCTCTGACGTTTCCCTGCAGTGCTGCACACAGACCCCTTCCTCCCATGGCAGCCCAGGGGTACTTGTGATGGTGTGGGGATCCTACTTACTGCTGGCTGGGTCCCCTCTGGAGGGCCACTCCTCACTCAGCAGAGCAGAGACCAATCTGAATGCGATCTGAGTGGGGTGGACACAATTAGGCTGCTCATTAGTGCCAATGAAGGTGGCAGTTCCATTCATTAGGGCCATTAAACTGGACGCTCGGGTCCCCTGTGATCTTATTTCCTGCTTAGAGGGGGCGGGCAGATTCTTGGAATATGGAGCGAGGATCCCTGAAGAAGGTTCTATTGGGGGTGCAGTTGGATTCTGTGGTCAATGGGGTCTTGGGGAGACTCCAGTCATGAGGGGGCCAGTCGGTCTGAGGTCCCTGAGCACCTGCTTTGATCAGAGGAGGAGCAAGGGCGCCCCCTCTTGTCCAGTTTCTAGAGCCCATGGGAGCCAGTTGAGCACCGGGGAGGGGTCCCCACCACTCCTATGGGGTCCTTGTTTCTCTCAGACAGGTACATCTCCCTCCTCAGAGGTGTCTCATTCCTTGAGCACCAGCCTCCCAGTCAGGGGTCTCCCAGTCTGGAGGTCAGGCTGGTGTGGGCAGAGGTAGGTGTGGGTGCCATACCCCACCTCCTGATCATTGAGAAAGAGGGCCATGTGGGAAGGCAAAGCCAGCCAGGTGACAGGAGGCAGGGCTGCAGGTGACAGACAGCAGTGGGACTGGCCCCACAGGTGACACTTTGTCACAGCCCCACAGGAGACATGTTGTGACAGGCCGCACAGGTGACAGTGCTGTGACAGGTGTGACACTGTCTGGGATGGATTTAGTCAGCCAAAACTGTGGGGAAACCTGCCTGACATGAGGCATTTGCTTGTGAACCGTGGAGTCTTGGGGGGAGCCACATGGCTGGTCTATAAGTTATGGGGGTGGGGAGAGAGAGAAGGGGGGGGCGGGCCAGCTCACCCCAGATTTCAAGTCAAGTGTGGTGGGAGTTTCTGCCTGCCTCCTCCCTCCCTCTCTCTCTCTGAGCCTGGCACTGCCAAGTGTGCTGGCAACAGTGGGGAGAGAAGATAGAGGCCCATATGAGTCTCCCCAGTTGCAGCTTTTGAGGGGAGCCTTGCTGGAATGTTGCAGGGGGCTTTCAGTTGGCATCTGCCCATCCCACTAAAGCTGCCCCTGATGCTTCCATAGCTGCTCTCCAGATGCCCCTGCTGCCAGCAGGCATCGAATTCTTCCCTCTCTTCTAAGGGATTCAAACCCCAGTGCCCTCAAGACCACGTATAACTGTGTCCCCTGCTCTCTGCACTGAGGCCTGGCTGCCGGTGGGGAGAATTGGGGTTCTTTGCTGTTTGGCCTCTCAGATGATAGGGGTCAGGATCTGGATCATGGAGCCCCCTCTTGGAGCCCTCGCACCTGGAGGGGGGCATGTGGGCAGGCACTGGGCATTCAGCCAGCTAGAGGGGGGTCGTGACACCACCTGATAGCAGGCGTTGTGTCCGGAACATCTGGCCTCATAGCCAGCCCTGCCTATCTGGGCTTTTCTCTTAACACAGTCACCTTGTGCCAACGGGTCCTTTTTTATTTCTTCTTTATTCGAAGTCTCCTCTTCCTACTGAAGAGCAACCCAGACCCCCACCCATCCAGCTGGGCTCTGTGCCCGCCTGCCCCAGCTTTTCCTCCTCCCTCCCCCCCATGTTGTATTTCCTGATCAGATGGTGGAGATTACTTGGTTTTTTTTTTTTTTCTCCAAACCTCTCATTGACACACTTAATTCATTAGGTCCCAAATCCGCAGGCAGATCTTAGCCGGCCCGTAAAACCCGGAGAATTCAGAGCACCGCCATAAAAGGTGAAAAATGGTGCCGGCACAAATGCGGAATATTGCTTTCCCCATAGAGACGCAGGCCGGCTGCCGCGTTCATAAATTTCCCCTCCGTTGGGCCCTCTTGGTAACTTAACCCTGTGTCGCTTACAGCCCCCAGAATGGATCCATGATCCTCTACAACAGGAAGAAGGTCAAATACCGCAAGGATGGTTACTGCTGGAAGAAGAGGAAAGACGGCAAGACCACCCGAGAAGACCACATGAAGCTCAAGGTCCAGGGAGTGGAGGTAACGAGCGGCCAGATGAGGCGCCCTTGGCCGGGTGTCCCCCCAACTCACAAGTGCTGTCGGCCAGGTCGAAAGCATGAGGCTGACAAGAGCCGGTGGTAGGCCCCCCTGGCCCTGTCTTCCCTGAAACCCAATTCAACCCAAACAGAAACCGAGATGTTTTCCAGATGTGTTGGCAGTTGGAAGGGGACGCCTGGGTCCCCAGGATTATATTTCCATGGATCTTGGGGTACACTGAGAGATACCATGGGAGAATGAGCAAAAAGGAGGAGGTGTTCATCTCGGTGGAGATAGGGGGTCCTCCATCCCTTAATGTCAATCTGCCCTTTTCCTTCTCCCTCCCCCGGGGGACCAAGGAGAGGAGACGCTGCTATTAGGGGGATGCTTGGTGGTTGCTGTACTTTGGGGTGTGTTGGAGAATCTTGTGCATCTTTTGCCCATGGGGCTGGGGAAGTCGGGGTGCAAGTGTTGTGGTCCCGCTAGCTCTCAAGCAGGGAAGTCATGGAGACACACACCCCAATTTTCTCTTTCACTCTGGGGACTGGGCTGTGTTGACACAAAGATAGAGGTTGAGACTGAATTGGGGTATGTAGACAACATTGTACCCATTTTGGGGTGCATAAACAGCACCTTGCTTCTGCACATCGTGTGGAGCTGGGGGTCGGGCCTCTGCTGCCAGGAGGGATCTTGGGGTCCCTCGGTTCACTTGAGCTCAGAGGCTGCCTCTGCCTGCCTCTTTGGATCATTCTGTGTATGTGAATCCCATGATTTTAGGCTATTAAAGGTGGTGTTGAAGGTTTCTCCCGCTACCCCACAGAGCACATCACTGTCCAATTATGCTATGGTGGTTTATTTAACCCCTAACAAGGGGGCTTTATGATGATGGACAAAGGGAAGTTCCTCAGGCACCCTGGTCTCTGCATATCTTCCGGGTCAGGGGTCACTGCAGCACAGTCTTACCAGGAGGCATGAGACACCTCCCTCCCCTTCCAGTTTTCGTGTCTAACTCAGGGACTGTGAACCAGGATGGGGCTGTGGAGGTGAGAATTGGGAGAATGGGGGCATGATGAAGGGGTGAGGGGGCTCACATTAGGATGGGCAGGGCTTCGGGCAGGGCCTCACTCCACTGAGGGCCCCTCCAGGGGAGACTACATCAGTGGGAATTCCTGGAATAGGGACCCAGAGGTGGGGCCAGGAGCACAACAGCATTCTCTGCCCCAGGGCTGGACACTGGCCTTGCTTCTGGCAATGCTTTTGTGCATTTGGACCCTTTCCATTTTCTTGTGTTTTTTGTTTGTTTGTTTGTTTTTGTTTTTGTTTTTTTGTTGTTAGTTTGTTTTGGGTCACGCCCGGCAGTGCTCAGAGGTTACTTCTGGCTCCACACTCAGAAATCGCTCCTGGCAGGCTCGGAGGACCATATGGGATGCTGGGATTCGAACCAATGACCTTCTACATGAAAGGCAAACACCCTACCTCCATGCTATCTCTCTGGCCCTGCCCTTTCCATTTTCATGTGGCTAGTGGTATTTGTGATGCCAGGATGTGTGACTAAGTGTGGCTCAGCACCAGCCATGACCAGGATACCCCAGAATACCCTGAAAAACCCCAGAACACCCCAGAACCTTCTGGGACCCCCCCAAAACACCCTGTTATGCTAGGACCCCCAGGGGCACCCAGAATATTCCCAGGACACCTCAGGATGCCCTGGAAAACTCCAGAACACTCCAGGACCACCCTGGAACACACCAGGACACCCTGAGACACCCCAAGATACCCCAGGACACCCCATTTGCACACATGAGGCAGCTGCGAGCCTCTGGCCAGGTCATAGGCCTTATTGGGGTCACCAGGAGCAGAGCCGGGAGATGGAGCATGGTGGGAGATCAGGAAGGGAGTCACCACTATGGCAACTTTGGCACCGGACCAGCCCCCCTCCCCAGTGAGCTAAGGGGCAGCCAGAATCTAAGCAGTGCCCCCCACCTGCCTCGTGGCCAGTGTCCTTCCCTGCAACAGTCCTGCGTGCACAGAACTCACTCGGTGGCGTTCCTGGCCGGGAGGGGGAGTGGGTTGGGTGGTCGACGCTTCCAGAAGGAAGAGCTTCGGGCCTCGCTTGCCGCCCGCACTTCCGTCCTGCCTCTGGACCGAGCGAGCCTTGTTAGAAATGATGTTCTTTATGTGGACGCTTAGGCCACATATTAAAAGAGGAGACAACAAACAGGCCCTGTTGGGAACAGGAATGATATTGTCGTTAGCGCATTAGCAGCTAACCGGGCATGAAATAGCAGCCAGCCCCGTGGCAAACCCCACCACACACTGCCCCCCCACCCAAACTAATGGCCCCTCACTTGGGGGGATGGAGGAGACAGTGGGGCCAGGCCCAGGCACGCAGGAGCCCCCACGGCATCTGCTGGGAACAGGGAGATGGAGAGACTGGAGGATGTGAGGGAGTGAGGGCCTATACCCCACAACCACACCAGGGGTGATGTGTGTTACTAGCCCTCCCAGATGAGTCGTTATCTCTGACTGGTCTGATGGCCTGCCCAGTGCAGGCTTCCAGAATATTCTCTGAGGGAGAACAGTGAGCACATCTAGCTCCTGTGGGGCCTAAAGGAGCCAGACCCATTTTCTGCACATGTGTGTGTGTCAGAACCAAGCTGCCAGAAATGACCCCGTGAGGGGTCTTGAAGGCAAAACTTGACAAAATAGTTCAGTTTTTTTTTTAATAGAGAAGCCCAGGGGCCTGTGACACACGCCTAAGCCAGGAGAGAGAAAAAGAGGAAGCATGAGATGGTTTTGGGGCCAAGGTGAGGTCAGACTGAGGGCCAGGTAAAAGGAGCAGGTATAGGATGTAAAGCAAAAGGATACAGCCAGGAGTGAAGTGATAGCACAGTGAGTGATAGGGCGTTTGCTTGCATGTGGCTGACACAGGATGGACCGGGGTTCAATCCCCGGTATTTCGTATGGTTCCTCAAGCTTGCCAGGAGTGATTTCTGAGCACAGAGTCAGGAGTAACCCCTGAATGCTGCTAGGTGTGGCCCAACCCCCCCAAAAAAGGAAGGAAGGAAGGAAGGAAGGAAGGAAGGAAGGAAGGAAGGAAGGAAGGAAGGAAGGAAGGCAGTCAAAGGTAACCAAAGGTCTTCCAAATCAGGGAAAAAAGCCACAACACAGGGGTAGAAACAGTTCAATTTGGTGAATTGCTACCCCAATTGCCTCTTCCAGTTGCCAACACCTCTCTCTCCTGATTCTTTTGGGGGGCTTTGGGGAAACATTATAGGCCCAGCCACCAATCAAAATTAAAGGTCTTCCTTAAAGGGGTGGACCCCTTTTATGGCGGATGCTGTTCTGCTGTTGGGGTAATATTTAATATAGGACAAAACAAGTATATGCACACATGTATGTGCACACACATACAAACATGCATGTTCCCATTCAGCAAGGTATGCAGTACATACGTGTTTGCCCATCTGAACACAGCACACACACACACATTCACACACTGAGCCCATACCCTGCCATTGTCTGCCTTCCGGGTCACATTAGAACAGCCCCACTACCACCACACTATGTGGTCCCGAATGCCTGAACCTCACATGTCCCAGAGCCCTGTCACCCCTATTACCTGGCAACTCGGTCTGACCTTCAGAGCAACAGTTCACGAGCAGGGAGGCGGTGATGTGGGGACCTAGGCGTGAAGACTCAAGAAAGGGGCTTTGGTCTCTGTTCAGACCCGGGATGGGTGCAGAAAAGGCCACAGCAGAAGCAGCTAAGTTAGGAAGCAGCAATGCTAGCTGGAGCTGAGAGCTGCTAGGCCCAAGCTCCTGAGGGCAGTGTGGGCCTGCTGCAGAGTTAGGGTGCAGGCTCTGTGCTGGTGTCCTCCTGCCCACAGCCACCCTTTAGCACCGCTGAGCTGGGAAGATCGGGAAGGAAGTATGCCATGTGGCCAGTTATGTGCTATTTGCTCTTTCAATGGGAGCAAGCCTTTTCCGGTCAGGCCCCCACTGTGGTAGGCTAAACCTCGGGATCCAGTCCCCCATTCTGAGCCTTGTTTTGTTCTCCCTAACAGCCCCCAAATTTGGTGCAGGGGATACTGAGATGGGGGACAACACAGGTGGGGAATTTGGTCACTTCAGCGACATGGGTCAGCCCCACCCAGAAGCAAACCCCCCCCACCATGAGACAGAGCCCAGCATCCCCCAGCCCTGAATTGAGAATAATCTGCCCACCCCAGTAGCCAGGAAGCATTTGACACCCTTTTTGCAACCCTGTTTTTGCAACCCTGTGCCCTCAGGAGGAGGCTAGAGACAAGAGCCGTGTTCACTGGGGGTGAAGCAGCTCCAGCTCTCCCATCCCATCACCCCTTGGTGCTATCTTCCACCTCCCTCATTTTGGGGGGAACGGACCTCAGAGGTCATGGATGATGGAATCTCCTATTAGGGTTTCTGGGGTCCTGGCTTGGGGTTGAGGATGAGCGTAAAGGAAACTCACAGGCCCACTTGTCTCTGCCCACTTCCTGCTGTCCATCAGGAGGCTTGGGGGAGACTGGGTATGGGAGGATGGGGGCCTCACTGCTCCTGGGAGATGGGGAGCGGGGCCATGGGGTACTGGACGGGTAGACCAGCCTCTTGGGGCTACAGGGTGGGAGGGAGAGATGGAGAGGCAAAGGGTGATGATACTTGTACCAGTGTTGGGATTTCAGCTACAGGCACCCCCATTTGCCCTCCTATGGGGCCCATTTTCCTGGTGAGATGCAAGGGACCCCACTTCCTGGACACAACATGGAATTTAGTATCATTTTAAATCTCAAAGGTTACATAACCTGCAGGGACTTTCCAGGGTAGCAAGTTTCCAGCCCCTGCTATGTGGGTTTTATTTTTCTCATATTTCTTCTTTGCTGTTTTGGGGGACAGGAAGGGGGGTTTCCAAGTGGCTCAGGAGGGCCCACCAGCAATTCTTGGCCAACTAGCCTGGTTCAATATCAGGCAGGTTCAGTGCCCCTCAGTCCCTGTGGAGCTGGGTATCCCTGGAACACTGTAGTGGTTCCACACACTCCGAGGCTGCACCTAGAGAAGGTCCGGAACCCTGTGGAACCCGGAGTGGGACCGGGTCAGGTTCATGGTAGGTGCACCCCCCAAAGGTCATGCTCTCCCAGAACCCTTATTTTTCATTCCTTAAGAGCCCAAAGGAAATTAATGCCATCAGTTGGCTCAGAACAGCTCCTTGGCCTACCCCAACCAGTATGACCCCGAATTCCCACCATGCTAGAGGTGGCAAAGAAGACAGGATGGCTCTGGAGTGGAGCATGTGCCTTGCATGCTGGGACCCCAAGTTTCATCATTGCCAGGTGTGGTCCCAGTGGACACTGGCAACACTGGGGGCCCTCTGTCCCTCCCCAAGAAATAAATGGATTTTCTGGAACCAAAAGCACTGCCTGTCTGTGTGTAGACAGGCTACATGACTACATGACTCCCCAACATGGCAGACCAGCCCAGTTCCACCACACACACAGAGTGACACTGAGCTGGTTCTGGGGACCACGTGGTCTCTGCAGAGTGGGTTGTGATGTGAATGGGCGGGAACCGGGCACCCCACATTCCACTTATCAGAGTCAGCAGGTGAGGGAGGGCAGCGCTTGTCATGGATGTGGTTTCTGGGTCACAGAGCAGGTGGCAATGGGAGGGATATTGAGGGATCTGGTGGTGGTGGCCCAGGAGCTGGCCCCACAGGACAGGATGCTGAGCTGTGTCCTGAATGGTGACACCAGCAGGTCCTCTTGGTCCCTGCCAGCAGCCAGGTTTCCCTGAAGACTGAATTCCTAGTCTTAGTGGAGGTGTGTCTACTTCTTGGGTCAGGGCATGACACAGTCTGGGGCCATTTTAAGTTTCCTTTTGGGTTCCAAGGGGGCTGCCATGTCTCTCAGCCCCAGGTGTGGCTCTGTGGCACCACTTTGTGGTTCTCTGGTTCTAGTCCATGGCACTGTTCCGTGGCTCCATGATTCCATTCCATGGCACCACCCCATGGTTCCGTGGCTCTATGGTTCTGCGGTTTGACCTCTGTGGTTCTATGGCCTGATTGGAAGGTATCCTTTCCCCCAATGCCCTAAACTTTCTGTTGAGATGTTAATCCCGCCTGGATGTTCAGACCCACCCACACCTGGGATGGGTGGGTGATTTTGAGTAAAGAATAAGAGAGTCTGCCTGGGGGGAGACAGAAGAAAAAGGGGGGAGAGCCAGAGAAGAAGCAGCAAGAGGAAGTTGCTTAGAAAAGGCTTAGCATAGAAGCAATGTGAGGAAATGCACATGGCTGATGGGACCATAGAATAAACTGAGCTGACCCCGATGAATCTTTATCTGACTGTTTGTGAATTAATTTCTCTGAAATCAGGGGCTGGAGCGATAGCACAGTGATAGAGCATTTGCCTTGCAAGCAGCTGGTCCAGAATGGGCCTGGGTTCGATCCCTGGCATTTCATATGGTCCCCGAGCCATGAGCAATTTCTGAGTGTAGAGCCAGGAGTAACCCCTGAGCTTCACTAGCTGTGGCCCCAAAACAAAACGAAAAACTTCTCCTCAATCTTCAGACCTGCAGGCTGAGGGACTAGAGGAGCCAGGCCAAGGGAGGCCTCACCCAACACGTAGACTTTAGACTTTGCATTTTATATTTAATCAACACCTGACTACGGGGTACCACTTCGTGGTTCTGTGGCTCAAGTGTGGCACTGCTCAGCAACTTGGCTTCCAGCTGCTGTCTTGGGGCACAGCCCCTGTCCCCGGCAAGGGCACAGCTGAGCCCTGGTGCTGGCCCGTCTGTAGGCAGTTGAAGCTCCAGAGCTGGGGGAAGATCGTGGTCTCCTTCCTTCAGCGTCTGTGACCCGCAACACTGCTCGGCTGCACCCATGGCCAGTGTGGCTTCGTTCCCTGAACCAGGCCCCGGGATGGGCTCCAAGGCTCTGGGTCCATGTCTCCCATCCCCAAGTGGCAGGAAGGGATGCATTCCCTCTCTGTCTGTCACCAGCCCCACGCAGCCCCATGATGGATGCCGGGGACAGCCGCTCCTCACGGAAGTTAGTCTAAGGGATGGTGACTCTGCCAGGATCAGCTCAAGTTTGTTTTATTAAATAGCCGAGGTGGCGTGCGACAGACCAGGCCCGGGTGTGGCACTGCTTGTGATTCATGGCTGCGATGCAGGGATCGGAAATCAGGGATGCCTTGTGCCATTTCTCGGGGAGGCATAAGGAGCCTCGTTAAGCCTGAAGCAGGCCCCGGAACCTGCCTTCAGGGAGCGCAGAGAGCAATAATTCCTTCCCCGCTCAAGGATCCTCAGAGCTCGCTGACGGAAACATCAATTCTGAGCAAGTGGCGGCCGCCTCAGACCTCTCCTCCGCACACCCAATTTTCTCTGTCTCTGATGTGCTCCGTTTTATGGTTTGGGGGCCATTTTAAAAGCGTTGGGGAAGGTAGACTTTGCAGACACTGGGACCTTTTCTCAGACATTCTGCGACTTTTTTTTAGATGCCCTGTGACCTTTACTCAGAGATGTC
Organism: Suncus etruscus; assembly: GCF_024139225.1. NCBI lineage: Eukaryota > Metazoa > Chordata > Mammalia > Eulipotyphla > Soricidae > Suncus > Suncus etruscus. Next base: position 3,678,288 of record NC_064853.1, read on the forward strand.
ACCTCTCCTCAGAGATTCTGTGAGCCTTTCTCAGACACTCTGTGGCCTTTCCTCAGACACTCAGGATCTTTCCTCAGACACTCTGTGACCTCTACTCAGACACTGTGACCTTTCTTCCGACACTTTCTGTGACTTTTTCAGATAATCTGTGATCTTTCCTTAGATGATCTGTTACCTCTCCTCAGACACTCTGTGACCTTTTCTTGGACACTGTGACTTTCCCTCAGTCTGTGACTTCTCCACAGACACTGTGACTTTTCTCAGACGTTCTATGACTTTTCCTCACACACTCTGTGACCTTTCCTCAGACACTCTGTGACTTCTCTTCAGAGACTCTATGACCTCTCCTCAGACACTCTATGACTCCTCTCATTATATTACAGATGGTAAAATACTCCATTTTCTATAGGACATGGTGAGAAACTTAATTGGAACATCCCTCCACTCTGCTGCCTTTCACCCCTACTTTCCTTCATGGAAATCTGGAGAATCTGGGGGCTGCCCACTCCCCACTGCAGGCTTGTGATGACCTTAGCGAGTGAACCACTATTAGGAGCAACAGTGTTTGGGGACCCTTTTAACTTAGGGTGTCCAGCCAGATGATATTTCAGTGTCATCTTCTTTCAGTCTCTCAAGTGAGAGCTGTGTTGGGACCCACACAGAAGTGAGCACTGGTCCTGTGAGAGCTTCTGGGGGTCCTGGGGGGACATTGCCTCCCCAGGGACAGATGGCAGCCACCCAGAGTGGGAACCCCAGGTTCCAGTTCTACTTTCTCTTTCTGAGGTAGCTTCCTTCCCGTCCCCAGGAATGAGCCCTTCCACCTTACTTCCTTCCCCGTTGGGGGAATTTGTGGGTATTTCTGTTCATCGTCCCCTGTTGAGCCCTGAAGGCTCCTCCGAGGTGAGCTGGTGCCTTGTTGGCCCTGGTTACTTTGACTTTTAACTCCCCCCCCCACCCGAGCTCCAGATGCAAGAGTAGGACCAATGGGGAGGGGACCCCCAAGAAGAAGAACTGAGCTCAGACATCACAAATCTGGGGCTGCCCCTTCCTCCTGCAAAGAGTGTCCATGATGACCTTTTGTGAAGGGGCTCCATTTCCATGGAGGCAGACAGGAAGCAGAACTGGGGGGCAGGAAGAGCTGTTGTCACCCTAACTTGGCTGGATATGATGCCACGCTCTGCTTCTTATACCCAATTAATTGGCACCTCGTCTTGGACACAAACCAGAACTGCGAACATTTGGTGAGTTTGGTTTGCTGTTGTGTTTTGTTTTGTTTTGTTTTACATGATTAAGGAAGATGAGATGAAATACATTTATGAAATCGCCCTCTGCTCCCCTTGGATTTTGGAGTAACAATTTTGGTTGTTCTTCATTTCTGGGACTGATGGAATGAGGCTGATCCTTAGGAAGAAGAGGAGTGGTTGGGGGTGTGGGGAGCATGTGGTCCCCTCAGCCTCTACCATCAGTGGATTTGGAGTTGAGCATCTTCCTTCCCTTATAGTCATTTTCTTTTTTTTGGGGGGGGTACACCTAGCGGCACTCAGGGGTTACTCCTGACTTTGTGCTCAGAAGTTACTCCAGTATCCGGGGACCATATTGGATGCTGGAGATCAAACCTGGGTCAGTACAAGGCAAATGCCCTACCCACTGTGCTTACCACTCCCTTAGAGTCTTGTTTTCATCAAGGGTGTGAATCCATTTTTCGAATGCATTGATCCGTCTTCTTTTGTGGAGATCAGAAAGGGGCCGAGGGGTGTAGGCTGTGGCTAGCAGCTGCCCGCCGGTTCTTGGGCACCCCAAGTAATTGTCAGGCTGTGCGTTTCAGGAGCCTGGCTTAATTTATTCAGCTTCATTATCCTTTCTTGCATTTTTAATGTTCCTAATAAGATAATATTGGGAAGTGCCTCGTGTGTCGCTGAATCCACATTAGATGTGGCACTCCGGAGGAGCGTGTGTGGGAAAGGCGGTGGGCCAGGAACAGATGGACTTGGAGTGGGGTGGGGGGTAACCTAGGCCTCCCTATAGGCTTCTCTACCCACCCTCAGGAGGGGCCCTCATGGGTCTACACCGCAAGAGGCAGAGAGAAGTGTTTCTCTGACAAGGCTGAGCGCAGGCCTCCTGGGATTCAGTTCTGAGTTGGTGGGTGGGTTGGACAGAGGCGGAGGGTCTCTCTGCCTTCTGGGGACCCTCTTGTATGGAGTTGGGACCCTCATGGGAGAAAGGGTGACCCCTGGCAACTTCTTGTGACTCCCAGATTTCTGGTCAACCAATTCCCCCAACTGCAATTCCCAGAACTGCAACCCCAGTCTTGCTTTGGGATGGGGGCACCCAGCATCACTTCCTTGCCCAAGGCCTGTGGTCCAAGCTTCTGGCTTGAGAAATGATGGGGCCTCGTTTTCCTGCCTGCAAAAAAAAAAAAAAAAACAAAAACAAAAAAAAAAAAACAGCCACATCCGGGCGTGCTGGGCGTTTTATATGCAAAAGCACCGATGTTCCTCAAGAAAACAGCGGTAGAAAAACCTGTGAGGCCTGATCTCCAATTAGAGTTATTTTTTACTCCAAAAGGCACGTCCAATAAATAATGCAATTTATGTGACTTCTAAAAAATGTTGCAGCGTTCGTTCATTTCCATAAATTATACAACTCATTATCTTTGTTTATAATCAGCCTTAGCAATATTTTGGCTCTGGATCTGGAAGGTGAGAGTGTGGGGGAAAGGAAGGGGCGGGACCAAGACCAGGTTTTTGGTGGGTCGGGTGGGTCCCTCCCTCAGTGGGTCTCAACCTTTGTGTTTATTTACTGAGCACGTCTGTTTGACAGGAAACCCCCCTCATAGGATTACTGCCCTTTCCCTGTGATGAATGGCACGCATTAACTCCGACTTTTGTTTATAATAAGCCAAATAAATACAAGTGAATTAATCCGAGCTTCCAGAGAGTTCTGAGCCATGTAGAGGCCCTGGCAGGCGGCTGGGAGGGGGGGTGGTGGTACTGTGGGCAGAGAGGGTGCAGGAACCAGGGGAACTGGGGTTTCACCTTCTCAACTTACCTGCCACCTCGGGACTCGCCAGCTCGAGGGCAGCTGGTGGTAGAGACCAGGGCACCTGCTGCCAAAGTACCCCATGAGTTTTGGGGGCCCCCATAGCTGCCTCCATTCCCACACTGGGGCAGCATCTCTCTCACATGTGGGCGGGTGGGGAACCCAACTACTATGGTGGGCTGGAAAAACCCATCAATATGTGGGCGGGTGGGGAACCCAACTACCACGGTCGATTGGAAAAACCTACCAACCGACACCAACCAGAATCCAGAATCGCATGGCACTGAACTCCTGTTTCATTTCCTGCCATGGGACTGTGATGTTTAGGTCAGTTCCTCCCTTCACCCCATTTTCCTCTGCTCCTGCTGCAGGCAGATTGAGGGGTGCTTTATCTTGCTGCCAAATACACGGGGGGACTTATTATAGATTCAAAGGGAGCCTGGACACCAGTCTTGACTTGTCTGCACACCCCGTTATCTAGATCTTAATTCTCTAGCCTTCCCCTGGCCCCCGTGTTAGGCTCAGAATCTGGGGTTTTGGTGTGGGCCTGGGGAGGCCCAGCTCTGGATGGGGGTTGGTGAGGTCATGGGCACAGGCATGGGCATAGTCCTTTTGCCTTGGCACAATGCGGGGATTCTTCTTGCCAGAACAGTGAGGAACCAGTGCATGGGTGAAGGGGCCAGTCTAGAAGGGAAGGGCTCCCAGAATATAGGCCCACAAATGGCCCAACCCACAAGAGGGCTGAGTCCCTGAGCCCCTTACACTACTGCTCAGTCCCACAGTCCCTCCTTTGGGGGCACCCCTGAAGGCAGTAAGGTGTTTCACCCCATTTTTGACTTCTGAGCCCTTGGAGAAGAGAGGTATCTGTTCCCTGCTAGCTGTTGATCTGTTTGCTAACTTTTTTATTGTTGTTTGTTTTGGGGGGCCACCCCCAGTGGTGCTTTGCATTTACTCCTGACTCTAAGCTCAGGAATCACTCTTGGCAGACTCTGGGGACCACAGGGAATGCTGGGGATTGAACCCGGGTCCGCCACATGCAAGGCAAATGAGCTCCCTTCTGTGTTGTCACTCCAGCCCGTTTGCTGATTCTTGCCTCACCCCTAAAGTTTATCTGCCCCTAAAGTCATCTGGATGCAGCAAGAGGGAATACACTGTCCTTTCTCTACCCCTACTCGGGAGCTCCCTGCTTGGTGGGGGTAGTGGCACTCAGAACCTCGGGTTTTCTTACAGACATTTTAAGGTGACAGGCAGAGTCTGCAGAAATGGTGGTTGGGGGACTGGGATGGGGGTGGGGATCGTACATTCTGGGAGTTGTAGGAAGGGGAGGGTGAATTCTGGGCTAGAATAGGAAGGCCAGAGCCCCCATCCCCAACTCAGGGTCAGCTGCCCATGGAGCAGTGGTCCCGGGAGAAGGGCTTGAAGTCGGGGGCCCCAGGGAAGCCCAGAACATTCTGTGGGGAAGAAACAGTGACTGTAGTCGAGTTGGCTAAATGACTCAACATGGCACCCTTTAGCCACTGAGGGTGGTTTGCAACTGCTTGGGCTTGTGGCTGCTTTCTGAGGGGGTATGCATGCATCTGGAATTCAGTGGACCCTTTGCTCAGAGATCCCCATCCCACAGCCACAGCCTTGTGTAGGGCAGGGAAGGGGGTGTCTTCTTCCGGCTCAGGGCTTATGTCGCTGCAGCACCTCCAATCCAGTGTGTTGGGCCATGTGACACTCGGAGCTGCAGTTCCTCTGTGGCTTCTGGCCAGGGACTCGGGCCCTGCGGTCTCCTTCATCGTGCCAGCCTCTGTGCCCGGGAGACAAGGCAGAGAGTTAGTCTACGGTGAAGGCGCAGCCTCGGGAGGCCTGCTCACTAGGCGAGGTGTCTTGTTTGACAAGTTCTAGAAGCAAGTCTCCATTCTAAAGTTGGGGGGCAGGAGAGGGAGGGAGAAGGGAGCACAGAGAGACAAATAGCTACGTCCTCAACACAAGCACCCACAGCAGGAGAAGGTGACACAGAGACAGGGACTGGCTGGTGGCGGGTGAGGTCATAGGACCAACTCGGGAACTGGCTCAGCAGACCTAACAGCACAATAACAGAGCCAAAGAGATTGGACAGAAGGGAGGGCATTGCCTTGCACGTGGCCACTCCAGGTTCAATCTCTAGCATCCCTGTGGTCCACAGAGCTCAGCAGGAGAGCAGGAGTGATCCCTAAACATAGAGCCAGGAGTCAGCCCTGAGCACTTTTGGATGTGTGAGCCAAAGTCAGGAAGGAAGGAAGGAAGGAAGGAAGGAAGGAAGGAAGGAAGGAAGGAAGGAAGGAAGGAAGGAAGGAAGGAAGGAAGGAAGGAAGGAAGGAAGGAAGGAAGGAAGGAGGGAGGGAGGGAGGGAGGGAGGGAGGGAGGGAGGGAGGGAGGGAGAAAGGGAGGCAGGGAGGGAGGAAGGAAGGAAGGGAGGGAGGAAGGAAGGAAGAAAGAGAGGGAGAGAAAGAAAGAGAAGAAGGAAGAAAAATAAGGAAGGAAAAAAGAAAAGAGGAAGAAAAAGAAAGAGAAAGAGAAAGGAAGGAAGGAAGGAAGGAAGGAAGGAAGGAAGGAAGGAAGGAAGGAAGGAAGGAAGGAAGGAAGGAGGGAAGGAGGGAGGGAGGGAGAAAGGGAGGCAGGGAGGGAGGAAGGAAGGAAGAAAGAGAGGGAGAGAAAGAAAGAGAAGAAGGAAGAAAAATAAGGAAGGAAAAAAGAAAAGAGGAAGAAAAAGAAAGAGAAAGAGAAAGGAAGGAAGGAAGGAAGGAAGGAAGAAGAAAGAAAGAAAGAAAGAAAGAAAGAAAGAAAGAAAGAAAGAAAGAAAGAAAGAAAGAAAGAAAGAAAGAAAGAAAGAAAGAAAGAAAGAAAGAAAGAAAGAAAGAAAGAAAGAAAGAAAGAAAGAAAAAGAAAGAAAGAGAGAAAGAGAGAGAAAAAGGAAAGGAAGAAAGAAAATCAGAATATATGAGTATAAGACAACAAACCGTATGAAGCATCCAGAGAAGCCAGGGTACAAGAATTACAAAAGAGACACCTGAGGTAGAAATGGTGTCCATCAGTGGGCTAAGGGAGGACCAATCCTGGGGAGGAGCAATGGGAAAGTTCTGGAAGAAAACACACCCAAGGTGGTTTCAACTTCGAAGACAACCTTAAGCTGGGTGATGTGAGGCAGGATCCACACACATGAAATAAACCTGGGTTGGCCCTAAAAGTGGAGGAAGCAGCTCAGTGAAGTAAACGTGAGTGAATGAGTGGAAAAGAAACTTCTAGAGCACTGGAAGGCAGAGGGCAGGGGCTGTCGGTGGAGCGTCACTATGAGGCCACTGGATTAGAACATGTGCTTGTGTTGATCCCAAGGATTCTTCCTGCCTTTCTAAACTTCCTTTTTAAGTTGACAGAGGCTGGAGCCATAGCACAGAGGGGAGGACATTTACCTTGCAAGCAGCTGACCTGGGTTCGATCCCCGACATCCCATATGGCCCTCTGAGCATTGCTAGAAACAAACCCTGAGCATCTCCATGAGTGGCACAAAAACTAACAACAGCAAAACCATTTTCCTGGGGGCGAGATAACAGCAGTAGGGTATTTGCCTTGCATGTGGCTAACCCTGGACAGACCCAGGTTTGACCCCCAGCATCCCTGAGCTTGCCAGGAGTGATTTCTGAGTGCAGAGCCAGGAATAACCCCTGAGAGCCACTGAGTGTGGCCAAAAATCCAACCAATCAGTCAATCGATAAATTTTAAAAAACTAAAAGCTGTTTCTTTCAAAGGGTCAACATAATGGTCACACCTCTAATGGGGGTGATAAGGACTGAGCATGGGGGTTGGCTGAAGACCCAAATGATCATTGGAGTGAATGGGGGGTGTTGCGTATGTAAACATTTTAATGGGATTATTATGTTACTGACGCTACCCTGATAGGTGATTGTGCCCTACCCTAGGGTGTGACCTGCCATTCTGCCCCCACCCTAGGGTGGTACCTGATTCTGCTTCCACCATTGGGTGGTACCTGATCCCACCATTGGGTGGTACCTGATTCTGGGGGATAAAAACAAGGGTCTGTGGAAGGCGGGGGGGCTTTTGGCTGGAACTGAAGCTGAGACCTTGGACTTCAGTCTTGTCCACCGAATAAAGCTAATATTTCCACAAGCCTGACTGTCTGTGAGCTGTTTATCCGCCGCTTCACCTCAGAACCGTCGTCTGAACAGGGTGGCAGACGCGTGCTCCGAGCTGGAGGGGAAAGACCTCATCCTCCATCCCTCCATCAGCCAACCTCTTCAGGGACTGACTTGCAACAGGGCGGCACCATTAATGACTTTATAGAAATCAAAAAGGATGAAGTGAACAGCTTATAAGAGCAAACAGCTATGGGCTGGCAACACATTAAACAAAACAAGCAGATTCTTCGAAAGATATAATTACTGAAATTAACTCAACAAGAAATAGAGACTGTGACCAGACTTAAAATATTCTGACAAAGGAAAACGAAGAGCCAGAAAGACAAGCCGGCAAATATTATCAAACATTTAAGAAAGAAAGAAAGGAAGGAAGGAAGGAAGGAAGGAAGGAAGGAAGGAAGG